>NW_007727497.1:322702-325296 GCF_000696425.1 Galeopterus variegatus | reverse complement strand
AGGGCCGGGGGGACGCCGGGCGGAGACCGAGCCCACCGCGCGGGGGCGCAGAGCCGGGGGTGCGGAAGCCCACCCGCTAGGAGGGCGCAGGCGGTCATCGCCAGTTTCTGTGAACATAGACCGAGCAGGATGAGCGGTTGAGACCCCCCAACTCCCTTAGGGCTCTCCCCACAACCCTGTTTGTCGAAGTCCCATTAACCCGTGGGGAGTCTCCACTTCCACCGCCCCATCCGCAGGCTTGGACGACTAGATGGGGGCCAAGGGCTCGGCCTGGAAGCCCCCTACCTACCTCCCCACTTCCCACTCCGACCCCTTGCCTGCCCCTCCCCCCTCGTCAGAGCTGTCGGGGGTCAATAGGGACATGCCCACGCCCCCAGTTGGTACCCAAGTTCGTGGGGAGGGAGGGACCTTGCCACTCACCGGAAAGTCCGGGGCTCGGGCCCAGGGCCCGGCTGAGGGGTCACAGGGCCGATCCCCCTTCTGACGCCCTCCCACAGGTTTCCTCTTCCAGCCCAGACCAGGGCGGGGCTGTGGGAACAGCAGGCCGGAGACTTTAATCTCCCCAAGCTGATTAGGGTCCCTTAATCAGGCAGGGAGGGGCGGGCTAGTGGAGGATGGGAGACCCTCCTGTGCCTCTCTAAGATGAGATCTGTCCTGGCTTCCAAGCAGCCAGCCAGATCCTTTTCCCTTCATGCTTCCCGACCCTCCAATACCACCACCATAACGTGCAGCACAAAAACAGCCTCATGTCCCCTTTCCGGCTGCTGCCACACTGCCATGCTCAGAAGGGAAAGTGACAAGATGTGCCCACGGACACTTTGGGGGATCAGTCCCAGGACGGGGATTCTCTCGGTCTCATTCCTTCCGATTTTCCCTTTCCAGTTCTGTCAGACGAGTTCAAACACCATCTTTTGGCTGGCAAAGTCTATACTGCAGAGGCCAAACCCACACCAGTCTGAAATCTGCCTCTTCTCTCAACTGCTCACGTTTGATTCCCCGACCTCCACCTCTCCAAGCCTTGAAATCCATCCGTGTGGTCTTGGGAAGGCAGAACTCCGGGAAGTGATGGAAAGACGTTTGGCTTTGGGCAGACATGGGTTTAACATCCTCCTTACTGACTTTATGATCTTGAGAAATTGCTTAATCTTTTGAGGTTGTTGTGGAAATTACCTGTGACAATGAATATAATTGCCCAGATGGCAAGAATGGCTGACAATTTAGAGAAGAATATGATGGGAGACTTGCCCTACCAGATAGCAACATTTATTATAGAACGATAGCAATTAAGACCCTGTAGTATCAGCAAAGGGATAAACAAATAGACCAAAGGAACAGAATAAAGAGTACTGAAACAGACACAGCAAAAATGGAAATGTGATGTATGAAGAAGTGGACGCTTCTTACCAGTGGGGAAAAAATGAACTATTTGAGAAATGGAGCTGATTAGTCAGCCATATGGGGACTAAACTTAGATCCCTATCTCACACCATACACAAAACCAATTCCAGGTTAAAGACATACCACAGGCTGGCTGGTTAGCTCAGTTGATTAGAGCACAACCTTCTAACACCAAGGTCACAGGTATGGATCCCTGCCAGCCACGTAAAAAAAAAAAAAGACATATTTNTGGTCCCGGTCCGGTATGGGGGCGACACTGAGGGTTGCGATCCGTTGCCAGACATGGAAAAAGACAAAAAGGAAAAAAAAAATCTCTCTACAGAGTGCTTATGAGTTGAGAGAGAGTAAAAGGAGATAAAAAGCAGTAATTATACAATAGGGAAATAGGGCAATACTTTGACCAGGTGATCAAAATGAACCGAGAGGCAGGCAGACGGTATGTACCTCCAGACATGATACCCTGGGAAGGACACGACACTGCATCTATACAATACTGCATGATACTACATCTCGGAAGCATCCCAGCATTATTTCAATCACAAAGAAACATCAAATAAACACAAAATGAGGGAAAAGCGGGGGGGGGGGACTGTATTCTTCAAAAATGTCAGTGCTGTAGAAGGCACTGAGGAACTTATTCCAGATTAAAGAAAGCTAAAAAGAAGGGACAATTAAATGCAATACCTGATCCTAGCTTGGATCCTGCACTATAGGATTTTTTAAAGTGCTATAAGGTTGTAGGGTTTATGGGTTATAAAGATGTTACAAAGAACATCAATATCAGCATCAACAAAAAAGTGGCAACAGACAAAATTGGAATATATTGGGGTTTTTTGTTTTGGCTTTTTTTTTTTTTTTTTTTTCGGGGCTGGCTGGTACAAGATCTGAGTCCTTTGACCTTGGTGACTAAACTGGAATATGTACAGGGCATTCAATAAAACTTATTGATCCAGCAATTCCAGTGCTGGTTATATACCTAAAGGAATGGAAATCATCATGTCAAAGGGATACCTATGCTCCCATGTTTATCGCAGATCCATCTACAATAGCCAAGAGTTGGAACCAACCTAAACGTCTATCGACAGATGACTGGATAAGGAAAATGTGGTAAATATATACAATGGGATACTACTCTGCCATAAAAAAGAATGAAATTCTACCAATTGCAGCAACATGAATGAGCTTAGAGAAAATTA
>NW_007727497.1:318287-322413 GCF_000696425.1 Galeopterus variegatus | reverse complement strand
ACTTGGGAGTGCGGCGGCGCTCCCACCGAGGGTTCAGATCCCATATAGAGACCGGTCTGCTCACTGGTTGAGCACGGTGTGGGTGCAACACCGAGGGTTGCGATCCCATTACCGGTCATGAAAAAAGACAAAAAGGAAAATAAATAAATAAATAAATATACAACTTAGTGTATATTTATGAAGTTAATATCTGCACTATAGTTATATTAGACTATTCCTATTCACAGGAAATACATTCTGAAATATTTAGTGGTAAAGCATCATGTATGTAATTTACCCTCAAGCAGTTCAGGAAAAATATGACATATATTATATATCATACATGCTACACATGATATATGATATTTCATGCATATTGTATTTTTCAAATGATAAACAAATGAAATAAAATGTTAAAAATAGGTGAGTCTAAGTAAAGGGCATGTGAGTGCTCTTTGTATTATTTTTATTTTTGCAACATTTTTTAATTTTGAAATTATTTCCAAATAAAAAGCTAATAAAAAATTTAGTTCAAAAAAGAGGATATCTTTATCAATTCAGGATAGGAACGGATTAATTAAATACGAGACATAAAGTACATATCATAAAAGAAAAGATAGATAAATTTAAAAACATTAAAGTTAAAATTTTTGGCCCAAAAAACACATCTCAAAGAGAAAACATAAGCCTCAGACTAGAAAAAGATATTTGCAAAACATTAACAAAAAGGTTGAACATCTATATCTATCTATTTCTATAAATATATATATGAATATATAAAAGATAAGCATCCCAGTAGGCAAACAGGCAAAAGGTATGAGCAACCACACACAGGAAAAGCCTAAGGTACAATGCTCAACCNAAAGAGAAAACATAAGCCTCAGACTAGAAAAAGATATTTGCAAAACATTAACAAAAAGGTTTAACATCTATATCTATCTATTTCTATAAATATATATATGAATATATAAAAGATAAGCATCCCAGTAGACAAACAGGCAAAAGGTATGAGCAACCACACACAGGAAAAGCCTAAGGTACAATGCTCAACCTCACTAATAATCAAGGAGATGCAAAATAAGACAATGAAACCATGAAATACCATTCACATCCATCAGATTGGCAAAAATAAGACAGTGTGACAATATCAAAACAGGGAAACACAAACCCTTATGTATCAGTGGTGACAGTGCAAATTGGTGGGCAGTCTGACAGAACTTAGTAGCGGTGAAGCAATCCCACTTGTAGGAATCTATCCTACAGAAACTAACATTTATTTGTGTATGAGGAGACTTGTACAAGGAGTCATGCATTAATTCATTCAAAAAACATTTATTGAATTTCTATGAAGGCCGGCCAGTTGGTTAGTTCAGTTGGTTGGAGCATAGTTCTGAATTTCTACTATGTGCCAGGCACTGTTCTAGGCTCTGGGGATACAGCAGTGAATAAAGAGTTAAAAATCCCTGCTCTCATGGAACTTACCTTCTAGTGAGGGTTAAAGATAACAAACAAGATCAAAAGGTAAAAGAAATCGTATGTATGACAAAGTACTAAAAGCTGTTAATTTGGGGTGGTAGACAATCGCTATACAGAGAGATTTTCTGTATGTTTGAAATATTTTATGATTTAGATGTCTGACCTGTAGTAGAGTCCCCAAATCTAGTAGGCGTCATTGTTCATTTATACAGCGCTATGCTTCTTAGCTTCCATAAGGGTTATTTTCCCACATTTCTCCTCTTTTTTTTTTTTTTTTTGTCTTTTGTCTTTTTCCGTGTCCGGCAACGGATCGCAACCCTCAGTGTTGCCCCCGTACCGGACCGGGGACCGGCAACGGGATCGCAACCCTCGGCGCAGCTCCCGCGCCTCGCTCAGCCAGTGAGCGGGAACCGGTCTGTATGTGGGATCCGAACCCTCAGGCAGGAGCGCTGCTGCGCTTCCCACACGGCGCACTTATCCAGTGCGCCACCGGGCCGGCCTGACACAACATCTCTACCTGGAATTGTGGAAACTCCACCCAATCCTTCCATTACATAGATGATGAGAATGAAGCCCAGAGACTGATTTGGCTAAATCAGTAATCTCCCAGTTTTTATCTAGAGTCCGTGGACTGCCGGGTAACATACAAAGAATGAAAGAATGAAGGGCAGATCTTTTCTTTCTTTCTTTCTTTTTTTTTTTTTTTTAAATAAACCTAACAAAAATTCACCATTTTAACCATTTTTTAAGTGTAAAGTTCAGTGGCATTTTTTTTAAAAAAATAAACCTAACAAAAATTCACCATTTTAACCATTTTTTAAGTGTAAAGTTCAGTGGCATTAGGTACATTTACATTGTTGCCCAATCATCACCTCCGTCCATCTCCAGAACTTTTTCACCTTCCCCAACTGAAGCTCTGTCCCCATTAAACCTTAACTCCCCATTCCTTCCTCCCCACAGTCCCCGGCAACCACCATCCTACTTTCTGTCTCTATGAATTTGGCTACTCTAGGTACCTCATATAAGTAGAATCATACGATATTTTTCCTTTCACGTCTGGTTTATTTCACTTAGCATAATGTTTTCGAGGTCCATCCCATGTCGTAGCATGTATTAGAGTTTCATTCCTTTTTATAGTTGAATAATATTCTGTTGTATGTATACACCACATTTTATTTATCTGTTCATCCATCCATGGACACTTGGTTTGCGTCCATCTTTTGGCTATTGTAAATAATGCTGCTATGAACATACAAATCTCTTTGGGTCCCTACTTTTCAGTTCTTTGGGATACATACCTGGATTTGCTGGATCATATGATAGTTCTATATTTAAATTGTTTGAAGAACTGACATCCTATTTTCTACAGTGGCTGCACTATTTTATATTTCAGGGGCAGAATATTTAAAATCCCTATGCCAAGGTCACACAGCCAGCCACTGGCCACCACACAGCAGCTCCCTTCCAGTGACCCATACCAGAGCGTATTTATGTTTTTTATCCGTTGCCTGCTACATTTGTATTCAATCTGTAATGTACTGAAACAAAACAGCTCTCTGACATAAAGGGTGGAGCCAAATCTTAAAGTAGCAGTATGCTGGAGTTACCAGAGGGCAGAATTATATTTAAATCCAACTCTATAAATAACCTCAGCTGCAGGAGGAGCTCCCCCTCTGGAAGGTCTTGGTTTCTCTCTTTCTTTAGAGGGAAAGGGAAAATGTCTTTCTTCTGGGATTTTTAGTTCTCCCCCCCCCCAAACCCTTCTCCCCTACCCTCCCACCCCAAGTCATGACATTTGGAGGAGTTGACAGAAGGAATTAGAAGTTTCTGTTTGTGGAATCACTGCAGCAGCAGACAAGGAAAAATTATTCCTTAAGTTTAAATGAGGCAAAACAACTTTTGAAACCAATTTGGCCTGAATCTCAG
Source organism: Galeopterus variegatus (assembly GCF_000696425.1). Taxonomy (NCBI): domain Eukaryota; kingdom Metazoa; phylum Chordata; class Mammalia; order Dermoptera; family Cynocephalidae; genus Galeopterus; species Galeopterus variegatus. The sequence continues at coordinate 319,032 of NW_007727497.1, read as the reverse complement.
AGTAACAGACAAGTCCTGGGGGCGTCTGATTCTAAAAAAAATGATTCAAGCTGAGTAAGAAAGGAAATTTGGATCTAAAATACAGAGTGAAAGCCAGGATTCCACTAAACTGCAGTTTGTAACAGTTAAGGAACAGTGAGAAGGGAACATAGAAATATATCATTTTTCACTGTTAAATTGAATCCACTATTAAATAAAAAAACAAGCTTAAGGGCTGGCCAGTTAGCTCAGTTGGTTAGAGGGCAGCCTTACAACACCAAGGTCACCGGTTTGGATCCCCTTACCAGCCAGCTGCCAAAAGATAAACTTAAAAATCACTATTTTCATTCTTTCTGATTACAGAAACAATGCACATTTCTTGTACAAATTAAAGCATATAAAAATGTGTGAGTAGAAACGAAAGGCCTTGGAAGATAACCAGTGTTAATAGCTTTTTAAAATGAATATTTGAGGGCTGGCTGGTTACTAACTCAGCAGAGCATGGTGCTGATAAGACTAGGGTCAAGGGTTCCTGACCCTCAAACCAGCCAGCTGTTCAAAAAAAAAAAAAAAATCATGTTTGAGAAAATAGATGATTCTATGTACTGCTTTACAATTTGCTTCCCTCCTTTAAAAATATTTCATTTTATATTTGTTTTATGAAAATGTAATACATTCGGGCCGGCCCGGTGGCGCACTGGATAGTGCGCCGCTTGGGAAGCGCGGCGGCGCTCCCGCCCGAGGGTTCGGATCCCACATACGGACC
>NW_007727497.1:315749-317815 GCF_000696425.1 Galeopterus variegatus | reverse complement strand
CACGTGGGGTTGGGATCCGTTGCCGGACATGGAAAAAAAAAAAAAAAAAAAAAAAAAAAAAAAAAAAGAAAGAAAATGTAATACATTCATATGGTTCAAAAAATAAACAAAAAAGAATATATTGAAAAGTCTCCCTCCCACCCCTGTTCCCTATCATTTCAGTTCCCCCAAAGAGGGAACCACTGCTAGATTCTCATGTATCCTCTGGAGCTCCTTCTGTATACACAAGCAAATACAAATGTACTTTTTTTAGTCCCTTTCTTACATAAAAGATAACACTGTTCTGTACCTTGTTATTTTAATTTAGCACTCTCTTAGAGGTCTTGTTTCCTGTTTCATAGAGAGCATATGGTACTTTCCTTGTGTTAAATTTACAAATTAATTTATGGAAAAAATTTATGTCGTATTTTATGACATTGGCCCTTTCTATGCAAAATATAGCATATGTTTCTATTTGTTCAGGCCTAGTTTTGTGTCCTGTAATGTTTTAAACTTTTCTTTAAATAGGTTTGACATGTTTCTTATTAAGTTTATTATCTTTTATATTGCTCTTGTAGGTTCTTTTCTTCTATTACTTTTTCTAACTGGTTGTTGATTATTGTCTATTTTTCATTTTTATATGTCTTGTACATTTCCCATGTTTTTAGATATAGATTTACTTCATTTTTCTTAAATAGTATTCCTCTAATTGATTATATAAGTGTATAAAAGTAAGAATCTTGAAATGGAGAGATTATTCTGGACTGTCTGGGTGAGCCCTAAATGTAATCACAAATGTCCTTAGAAGAGGGAAGGAGAGGGAGATTTAACACAGAAGAAGGCAATGCAGCAAGTGAAGCAAACTGCTATGCCACTGGTGGAAGGGGCCACAAGCCAAGGGATACGAGGAATGCAGCTCTAGGAGCTGGGAAAAGCCAGGAGATAAATTCTCCCCTACGGCGTCCAGAGTGAGCAAGGCCCTGCCAACACCTTGATTTGGGCCCAGTGAAACTGATGTCAAACTTCTCACTTCCAGAACTGTAAGAGAATAAATGTGTGTCATTTTAAGCCACCAAGTTTGCAGTAATCTGTTACAGCAGCCATAGGAAACTAATATGCAGGTCTTTACTTTTCAGGTATGGCACACCTAAAAATTTAGACTCAGGTCTAATGTGAGGAAGTTGGATCAGTTCTCCTCCCAAAGAGCATAAGTATATCATGAAATATATTTAATATCAAGTCACCAAAAATACAGTACATTTTAGACTCAGTCTCCAATGATGCATTTCCAGTATTTGGTGTACAATATTTTTGTTCTTTTCCTTAACAACTAAATGCATAGTCCACAAGTTCCCCTGGCTTAAATCCCATGAATATCCTGTTGTAGGTAAAGATTTTTATCTTTGTCTCAAAGTATATAAGAGTTAGGCTCTCAGTATTCCCATTTCCCATAAGATATTCAAAAAAATGGTAAAACAAACATTGACCTACAGATGAGGATGTAAACAAAATGGAAAGTGAGGTTGGTTGACAGGGCCACTGTGTGATCCTTCCAAATATTTGTTTATCAGTTGATGTTCAAAAATCAGAATTCAGGGCCGGCCCATGGCTCACTCGGGAGAGTGCGGTGCTGATAACACCAAGGTCCCGGGTTCGGATCCCATATAGGGATGGCCGGTTGTCTCACTGGCTGAGCATGGTGCTGACAACACCAAGTCAAGGGTTAAGATCCCCTTACCAGTCATCTTTAAAAAAAAAAAAAAAAAAAAATCAGAATTCAGCATGGAATGTAGCTCTGAGAGTTGATAGTTGAATGTACTAAAGTTAAGGAACCTAAAAGAAGTTCCACAATTGAATATGACATCCAAAGAGTGGGACCAGTTTGCTCAGTGGCAGCCATGGAGAAAAAGGCTATATTGAAAGCTTATGTTGGCAGATGATGGGTCTTTCTTTCTTTCTTTCTTTTTTCTCTGGCTGGTACAAGGATTGAAGTAGGTCTTTCTTATTCATCCATGTTTCCCATAGCTTAACACAATGCCCTGCACATAGAAGGTGTTCAGGGAGTGCTGGTAGAATGTTATGATGCT
>NW_007727497.1:312377-314857 GCF_000696425.1 Galeopterus variegatus | reverse complement strand
TCCACAACAATATCCCTCATGTCACACGCATGTCACAAAATGTGACTTTGACACTCCTCATTGAGAATATCTATGTTCCCTTCCTCTGAATCTAGATGGGTTTGTGGTTATGGGAGATGTGATGTGTGACTTCTCAGGCTAGGTCATAAAAGCCACCATGCAAACAGTCTTATTGCCCTTAGATGATGTGCAGAAGCTCAAACTAGCCTGTTCATGCAGAGACCACAGGGAGAGACCTGGAGTCTGTGGAGTTGGGGGGGGGGAGAGAACACGTGTGCTTTGTGTCTTTTTTTAATTCATAATTTTTGAGGTATAATTTACAATCAATAAATGTATCCAGGTTAATTGAAGGAGTCTAGATTCTAGTATATTAGTTCCAGAATTTTAAAATATTATGTCTTTTATATTTTTGCGGTTCTTTGCATTAGGTTTTTCAAACACTTAGGAACAACAGTTAAGACTTAACCACATGTTCTGCTGGTTTCCTTTCTCACCATTGTTTTTTGTTTTACCATTTACTGTCTTCTTAGTCCCGACTCATGTTTATGTAGTAGTGTTGTAAATTTACACAACACTCTGGGATGTGGAGACCATGGAGAGTCTTTATGTCTGTAATTGATCTTTTCTTTCTCCCTTTCTCTTGCTGGCAGCAGGAGAAAACACATCAACATGATGGTTGATGCAGTCTGTCTTCTCCAGATTAGATGCTGTCTTTGGAGTAAATATACAGTCATTTCCTAGTTCCTCTTGTCAACAGGGCTGTCCTTCCCCTACTCATTGCCTTTCCCAAGGTGGTATCTAGGCGTAGTGAAAGAGGGGTGACCGTCCTATGCTGTCCTCAGCTGGTCCCTGGCCCAGGGCTGGGCTGGTCTCTGGACTGGTGTCTGCTGGGAGCAACAGGTCCCACCGAGTCTTGGACATGACATGGAGTCCAATGCTGCTGGCCACCACTGACCCCTCTCCTCAACCCCAGGCTGCAGCTGGCCCAGGCGCCTCTCAACAGATTGGCCTCTCCTCTCTGTGTCCAGCTGGGAGCCCCAGGTCCGCTGCATCATCCTGCATCGTGAAAAGCCACAAGGGCTATTTCCAGCTCTTCTCACTGCCCCCTCCCTCTGCCTCCTCTGTGCTCTTGCCCAAATCCTGTCTGGCTGTGCTACCTGAGGGGCTTCTCTTGGTTTGAAGCCCTAGTCTGTGCCCATGAGCTCCCCCATACCCATCTCGATGGTTCCAGAATACCAGGATTTCCCAATTCCAAACCAAGAAGGAAAGCAAGAGCGTGTGTGCCTGACCTTTCTGACAGACCACTTTCTTTTCCCTTTTGTGTACTCTCCAGGGACTCAAGAGCTGGGCTTTGCTCCCTTAAGAGGCAGAGTTAAGCTCTTCCTCTTAGCTGGCATTTCCCCCATGTCTCGCCTTTCTCCTTTTGGGGACCCCCAGCCTTGCCCCTCAGCCTTGATGTAAGGTGCCAGGGATGTTTCCTTTACACTGTGCAATGCTTTTGAGTTGATGCCTGATTTTGTGATATTGGAACCACAGACTTGGACATATAACTTACTAAGCATGGAAATAATTATAAATCCAGAGTCCTCAATCATTTTCTAAGAGACTTCCTTGGCTGGCCGCCTAAATCGCAATGTTTTTAAAGCAGTGTCTGTTCCATTATTTTTCGCTTCTGCTGAGTTTTCTATTTTGCCCTTATGTTCTGAATTTCTAAGAGCTCTTTCTTGTTCTCTGATTGCTCCTTTTTTAAAATAACAGGTTGGCTTTCAGGGGGTGGGGGTGGGATTTTTTGTGGTAAAATACACATAACATAAAATTTACCATTTTAAACATTTTTAAGTGTATGTTTCGGTATCATTAATTTCAGCCATAATTTTTTGTAACCATCACCACTATCTATACCCAAAACATTTTCATCATCCTCAACAAAACTCTGTACTCTTTAAACAATAACTTCACCAATTTGCCATCTTCCAGCCCCTCTATTCTACTTTCTGTCTCTATGAATTTGCTTCTAGGTACCTCATAGAAGTCGAATCATACACTACTTGTTCAGTGTCTGACTTATTTCACTTAGCATATCACAAGGTCCATCAATGTGACAGTCCTTTTTATTCCATTGCATGAATATACCACATTGTGTACACCAGGTGGTTTTTTTATGAATGCAGGATTCCACCATCGATATGATTAAGGATATTAAATTTGAATATTTTAAGTACATTCGTGTTTCCTCCATTCTGCGGGGGTCATTCTTTGGCGGACTGCCTTTCCTTATCCCTTTTTTGGGACGCTGGGTGTCTTGACTTCTTTTTTCGTTTTCGTGTTTTCTTGGCTGGCGGGTAGGGGGATTCGATCCCTTGACCTTGGTGTTACCAACACAGCACTCTAACTCACTGAGCCAACTGGCCAGTGCTACTTCGGAGGTAATTGTCCGTCGGCTGTTCACACTTGGGAGTGGAGGTCGAGGCAGGCGGGTG
>NW_007727497.1:295495-311474 GCF_000696425.1 Galeopterus variegatus | reverse complement strand
CTCTCCCCAGTACCACCTGGCTCTGGGCTGTCAGTCCTGTGCTCGTGCAGATAAGGAAACAGGCACATTTTCCTGCAGGGACTGGACCAGCCGCCGGGAGGCGCCCCAAGGACACGGTGGGCTCGAGCAGCGCTGACACCAAGGGTCCCTGGGGCTACTCTGCCCACCGCTCTGGGGAGGCCAGGCCTGGGCGGGACCCCCTCTCTCCCCAGCCTGCCCTCCTCCGCACAGCGGTTCGGCGGCTGCAGCAATGACTGAGGGTGGCTGGAATTTGCTGGGGTGCTGCGCCCGCTCCTTCTGCAGCATCCACACCTACTTCTGCACCAGCTGCAGCCAGTCCCCCTCTGACTTAGTGAGGGAAAAGAGACAGCGCGATCCATCGGCCACTAAGCACCAGCACAGCTCAAAAACCCTGCTGCCCCGGGCACTTGGGCCGCACTCCGAGGCCCGCTGCTCAGAGCTGGGGCGGTGCTGTGCTCTGCTGTGGAGAACTTTCCACCCTCTCCTGGGGGCCCCTCCTGTGTGGTTTTGGGGGAGCTCTCAGCTCTGGACTGCTTGACTTCGTTCTCAGCGGGAAACAACAGATTTCCACATATTCCTGAAATATTAATTTCTGTTAATGGCATTCTCTCCAGTTCTTTTGTTTGCTGCAGCAGATCATTTTTGTATTGTTGTGGTTCTCTCTGGTAATTTCCATGGTATTGGGGGAGAAAGAGGAAATGTGTGGCACAATCCTTCTTGAAACCAGAAGTCGACGAAGTTATACTTGACTGGATTTTAAAATTCTACCTCATTGCAGTTTCTGTTTCTCTTCATCTTTCTTCCTTCTAATTTTCTCTTTGATGAAAGTTACAAAAATTGATTCCGAATGGTCTAGTACATTCTAAATTCACTGCATGATTTTGGGACATGTTTTCTTGGGGCTTATTGTTCTGAACTGCAAAGTATTATCGGAGTGGGCTGTGATCAGGATTATAAATAGCAGTAATTACACATTTTTTGAACTAGGAAGGGTGCTCTAAATTGACCTAGATATACACAATCTATTGGGACACGTGGTGTATTTAAATGAAGACCTGTTATCTAGACTCTGAAACTATGTTTTCCACCAGGGGGAGCTGTAGACTATGTCTGAAGATTTCTTTTTTCCCACAAGAGATGTTTCTTTGTGTCTTTCTTGAGCCACTTGTAAACATGATTCTCCTGATAGCAGATTCCCTGAGGGCCACAAGACCAAACAGGCTAAGGCAGAAAGCCGGAATGGGTTCTAGTAACTGAAATTGAGGTATAGGGCTGACTTCAGGCACAGATGGATTTGGGCATAGAAGACCTAGGGCTCAGTTAGGCTTCGCTCTAAGTGATTGGCTTTTGTTGTCCAAAAAGCCCTCCTGTCATAGTGGCCAAGGAGTTGCAGCAGCTCTGACCTTCTGCTCTCCCAGGCTTAAATCCAAGAGCAAAGACCCCACTTACCTAATGGCTTCAACAAAAGTCTAAGAATTAAGTCTCTTGGCTCTAATTGAGTTTGGTCAGGGGTCCACCCCTGAGCCCATCTCAGTCACTGAGCAACGTGATGGATTGGCAAGTCCTGGGTCACATGGATCTGAAGGTGGAGCCAGTTTAACCCAGATTACATGGACTGAGGGGGAGGAGAGGGAGGGTCTGCAGACAAAATCAGGCTCTGGTGCTCTGGGTGAATGGGTGCTGGGCAGTCCTCAGAACACATGTAGAGAAAGAGAGGGTGAAGACACAGGCAGATGGAGTGAGATATTGGGGGGCAGAGGTATGGAGCACAGCTTGCGGGATCAGCTTCAGATAGGGAGAGATGAGTGGGCAGTCTGAACTAGTGACTTTGGAGGTGAGGCAGCCCTGGGCAGTCATGCAGTTGGAGTTTGGTCCTTTGAGGTAGTGGCTGAAGGAGGTGGAGGAGATGGCCACGTGACAAAAAGGAGGTCAGGGAACTAGGAGGCCAGAGTTAGCTGGATCAAGCATGGGGATGTTGAAGTTATCACAATGAGAAAGTTGAGAGCTGTTGAAGAGGGCATGCCCACTGGCCAGTGGATGGTGGCCTTCTCCAGGGATGGCCGCTGGAGTGGAAGAGATGAATGGAATGCCCCTCAAAGAGGCACTGAGGAATGTGGAGGACACTGACTCCAAACCTCCCAGCTCTGGGGTATGTGGAGTCTGGGAGGAGGCTCTGAGCAAAGCCAGATCTTGAGTAAAGAAGGATGTGGAGGGAAAAATTCTGTGACTATGTTAAGAAAGCAGAAAAAACTTTGAATTAAAGAGGACAGATTAAACAGATCCATTTACCTCCTCTTGCTCCCCAAACCCCACTAAAATTACAATAAAGAGGTAAAAAAGGCATAAACCCACAAGGATAAGAAGAACAGGGAGGAAATAAGGACAGACAAGAGAAGTCAGCATCCTGGAAGGTGGGGGAAGGGTGGATAAGTAATGACTGACTCAGTAAGGAAGAAAGCTGAAACCCAAGTGTTGGTGGGGGAGGGGGGCGCCCAAATTCAGCAGAATTCTGGAAACCCCAGGAATTGGAAATATCAGGTGTCTTCTCAATTTATCACTAGGAAATAAAATACCGCAATATTTAGCAACTTGAAGCAACAGCCACTTGTATGTTCTGATTCTGCAATTCCCTGGGTTCCCTTGGGCAGTTGTGCTCCACGCAATGCCAGCTGGGGCGTCCAAGACAGCTCACAGGGATGGCTGTGCTGCTGTTATCCAGTGGTTCAGCTGGCGCTGTCAGCCAAGGACCTCTGTGCTTCTCTGTGTAGAGTCTCCATGTGGCTGAGCTTTCAGAGCATAGTAGCATAGAAGCTAGCTGATGGTTAGCTAAATCCAGTTCTTCCCCAGGCCTGTCACTTCCCCAATACATTTAATTACTAATATCAGTATTATCACAAGACCTGTTTGCATAAGTCAGTTGAACCTTAGCAACAAGTTCAGTGTTAATACCACATTGCAGTTTGGCAGTTAGATATGACCTGAAAAATCACAGTCAGAAGATACTGGCACATCACTAGAGTCCTACTCAGTCATTAACAATAAGTCCAGCTCACCTGGCCTAACAATAGTATACGACAAAAATATCTCCCAGAGTGATGCCACATGGGTTAGTAAGCTTCCATTTGATCTTGGCCACATGTGGCTTCACTCTTTCAGGCATCCTGCATAATTGAGCTAGGAGAAAATATCATCTCTTGCTCTGAGCCCCTCTGAGGGTTTAATATCTGATGTCCCTTGTTGCATACCCATTTGTTCATTCCTTTATACTCAGCTACTATTTCTCCTTCTCTCCATTTATTATTTATGTATTTATTTATTTTGGCTGCTGGTTAGCATGGAGTTCTGAACTCTCGATCTTGGGGTCACAAGGCTGCCCTCTAATCAACTGAGCTAATTGGCCATCCCTCCTTCTCACCACTTATATCCACACATTTCCACATTTGGAAGGGATGTTAGATTTGGCCACTGTGCTGGTCCCGAATGCCATCAGCAATACTAGTCTAGCAAGTGCTAGACTCTGCCTCGGTCCACTCCTATCCATACAGGATTGGGTTACACAGGTGCAGGACTGTGGGCTTTCACGACCATCAGGCAATATACTGTATTCACTATTAACCTCAATTTTGCCAGCTGGATGAAGACACAATTCATCCCATTAGGCCTTAGGAATTCTGACATAAAAGATTAAAAGGATAGCTGCAGATTCTAGTTTTGGAATCATCCCTGTTTCTGGCACATCCAGTTGCAGCCCTAGTCCAGAGACTACTGCCTTAGGTAGGAAAAAAGAAAATAAGATGATGTAGCGAGGATTTGTGTAATTGTGCAGCCCCTCCCCCGCCCCTTTTCCTCAGACCCCCTGAGAAGTGGAATAATCTGTCTAGTGAAGACGTTCCCTTGGCCCCCTCATGTTGGGTTGAGCACACACTCATGAAGGAGCTAAACCAGACTTTCATGCCTTATCTCCCCCTAATTTAAACAACAAATGTTTCAATTGTTCATTCTGATTCCTATCAAACAATTATTCTGAGGATGATAATGTGTTCCTTGGTCTAAAGAAATGCGACTTGACAGTACAAATTGGTGCAGTATTTTCTGTTTCAATCCTTTTATAGAATTTTGAGGACTGGCATCTTACCACCAAGTATGCAAAGCCTAGTCCAGAGTGTCACTTCCCTTCAGGGTCCATTTGTAGCTTGCCAGGGCTACTAACATCAGTACAACTTGCCAGCTATATGTGGGGTCTTCCCCAGGGAACCTTCTTCATAGTTATCTGCAGTCTCTGTCTCTCTTGTTGGTAGGCAGAAGCATTCTTGTTGGCGTTCTGTGCTTGAAAGGTGCAAGAGGAACATGTCTAGATTCAGCCCAGCTCTTGCACTGCTGCAAATGCCCCATGTCTACTCATTTCATGGACCCAGGTGGCCACCTCCATCAAGCACACCAGGATATCCACTTGCAGATGTCAATCACTTTCCAACTTTGGAAGGGGGTTCTTCTGATGAGCATTGACATGTCCTACTTTTTTTTTTTAAAGGCAGAGGGAGTGGAGAGGGAACAAAGAAATCTGGAACTGGTTGTGATCAATTAGTTGTAAACGCCACTGCATTCAGACCAATCAACATGTCCTACTTTAATACATCCCTTAAGTTAAAGTGATTTCCATGGGGCCATAATCCATATGGGGATCCCTTTAATAGTCCAGTTTTCGCTCTTCTGTCTGACTCCATGGCCAGGCCATAAGCCACCTATGAGTTGGTAAAAACCCAAATGTGGGGTCACATGAAATTCAGTCCACTGAACTGATTTGTTTTTACTTCCTTAATCAAAGTGGTGGTCTTCCAAACAGAATGCTATCTGTTCACCTTTAATGCCCATCCATAAATCAAGAAGCTCTTTGTTGGTCAATTGAGAGCTGTTCATAAGGCACCATGTAAGTGGCCAAATGGCCATAGGATCTAACATCATCTCAGGTGGTTCCAAAGTCGGCCCTAGGGGAAAAGAGAGGACTTGCTCCTGAGTAACACCATGCATTCCCCTTACAGCATGTACCTATATAAACCATTTCCAATTTGTTATGGAACTCTTCTGGGCACTTTCCTCCCTATTACAGTACTTTTCCAACATTGCTCAAGACATTATGGGTATTTCAGGTTTAGAGATTATTTTATGTCCTCCAGTCATAGCAGCAGTTTCAATTATGTCCAATAGCAAGCTAGTAATTGTGTCTCAAACGGAAATTTTCTGGTCCAAAAACCCAGTGATCATTGCTGAGTGGTGCTTTTGCCATAGCCCAAGTCTGGACTCCACACAGCTGTTGTACAGAGAATCCGTCCACAACAGCACTCCAGCTTCTAACAGGGCATTAATCAAAGTGGTAACTTCTTTTTGTCCACCAGGTACTCTATACTGTTTCAGATGAACAATCCTGTGGGCTTGGGCAATTTTATTGGTAATGCCATTTAGCATGGTCAACCAATATTGGCAGAGAGCAGATTTACATGCCTTCAGTTTTACAACACTGGGTGGGGGAAGCACTCTCCAGTCAGGCACAACCTCCATTCCCATAATACATTCAGGTAAAGGAGACAAAACTACTTTCCATAAAGTCTATTCAAACTTTCACCTTAATCTCATCAATGGTCGCATTCCCATATCCTCCCAATCTAACTATAGCCCCTGTTAGAACTCGCCAACAGGTTTTGGAACCATAGCACATGGGTTCACCTGTTGTAGAGTCCCAGAAACATCTCTTCTCCATCCCCTGACCATTTTACCCACTGGGGTGGCCTTAGGTCCCCAGCTAGGGTTGAGCTATGGGACTGAGGCTCTTTCAAAAGTCCTTATCTTGATTAGATTGTGGGAACATCATCTCAGGCAATTCGAGTTCATGTTTCTCATTATCATCTTTGCATCTTTGCCTTCTGACTTTTTTAATTCCTCAAAACTAAGACAAACAAAGCAGATTTGTTTAGGGCCCCCCAAAGTTGGGGGACCAGCAGGGACTCCCATTGGCCCACCCAATTTGGGAAAGTGCTGCATTAAAACCTTTGTTATGACTCTGTTAATGACTGCTTCATTCATCCAATTTCTTAATAACCAGTTAAAGATTTCCACCTTGCTAGGATGAGTCCTTTGACAGTCCCCTTTGTCTTTCGCCATTATCTTACAAATCAGTCTAACTTGCTTTGGTATGTATTGTTTCAGCCTAATTTTTTATCATCTATAGCAGCCCTGAGGCTAGCAGCTGCAACTCGGGACTGGCTGGAAGCCGACACTGGCCCGGTAAGATCTGCCCCAAAACTATCCCTTCATTTAAACTGTTACAGATAACAACAACCAAGAAGTGCAGCCTTACAACACCAAGGTCATGGGTTTGGATCCCTGTACAGGCCAGCCACAAAAACAAAACAAAACAAAACAAACAACAATAACCAAGAGATTTTATATTTAGTTCCTTGTTACTTTGCATTTCCATGTGCAGCCAGTGAGCCAACTACCTGGAGGTTAGATCCATCATTTGTAAATTTCATTTGTCACTTTTACTTCCAGTAACTGATCCCAGTTGGGCTGCAGTTTCATCCTCAGGTAGCCATTAAGGAATCAGAAATTTATCAACCCCCAACCTTTCATTCTTCCTCTTCCCAAACCACATGTTTCAGTGAGTTAAGGTCAATCCTATTTCTGATGCCAACTACCAGAATTTAAGCCAACTGTATAGTTAGAGGAAATAGTCCACACACAGGACTTCCCCCACTTCTGACACCAATTGCACATTCAGGGGATTCCCAAAACCACCCTCAGTTTCAATAATTCACTAGAAGGATTTACAGAACTATCTGAGAACAGTTACACTCATGTTTACAGCTTATTATAGGGAAGGAATACAGATTAAAATCAGTCAAAGGAAGAGATACATGCGGCAGAGTCCAGGAAGGTCAAAATGTAGAGCTTCCATTGCTCTCTCCCTGTGGAGTCATGCATAACGTTAACTCCTCCCAGACATGATACGTGATGATACACGTGGACTGTTGCCAGGCAAGGACACTCACATAAGCCTTGGTGTGCAGAGTTTTTACTGGGTTAAATCCCATACTGCCACATGGCTGGTCTTTAGTGTCCAGCCCTTCTGGATATCAGGCTGATGCCCTGGGTCCCTAGTTCCTCCACAGGTAGAACTGATACCACTACCTCCACCAAAAGCCCCCATCATAAATTACATTGTTAGACTGTGTGTTTACTATGCAAGTAGGCAAAATATTCTTAAACAGTATTTTTATTTATTATTTATTTTTTTATTTATTTATTTTCCTTTTTGTCCTTTTTCGTAACTGGCAATGGATCGCAACCCTCAGTGTTGCGCCCACACCTGACCGGGACCGGCAACGGGATCGCAACCCCCGGTGGTGCTCCTGCACCTCGCTCAGCCAGTGAGCGGCCAGTCTGTATGTGGGATCCAAACCCTCGGCGGGAGCGCCACCACACTTCCCAGTTAAACAGTATTTTTAAAAAAAACACGAGCCATAAAAAACCCAACTGGTAAAATGTACTTTATCAAAATGAAAACTTCTGCTCTTCAAAAGAAAATGAAGGGCTGGCCCGGTGGTGCACTGCTACAGTGCACTGCTTGGGAGCACGGCGGTGCTCCCGCCAAGGGTTCGGATCCCACATACAGACCAGTTCCCGCTCACTGGCTGAGCGAGGTGCAGGCGCAGCGCCGAGGGTTGAGATCCCATTGCCGGTGCCGGTCCCGGTCCGGTACGGGCGCGACACTGAGGGTTGTGATCTGTTGCCGGACACGAAAAAAGACAAAAAGGAAAAAAAAGAAAATGAAAAGATAAGCTAGAGACAGGGAGAAAATATTTTCAGTATGTATATTTGAAAAAAGATTTATATCCAGAATATATAAAGAACCCTTACAACTTAATAATAACAAAAATAAATAAATAAATAAACAATTGGCAAAAAATTTGAACAGATTCAGAACAAAACATGATATGAATGGCCAATAAGAACCTGAAAAAAATTTCAACATCATTAGTCATGAAGAAAATGCTAATTAAAACCACACAGAGCTAACTAATACTGTTCCTATCAGAATGGCTAAAAGTAAAAAGTCTGAGGCTAGCCGGTTAGCTCAGTTGGTTAGAGTGCAGTACTATAACACCAAGGTCAAGAGTTTGGATCCCTGTACCAGCCAACTGCCAAAAATAAATAAATAAATAAATAAATAAATAATCTGACAAGGGGCCGGCCCAGTGGCGCACTGCTACAGTGTGCCACTTGGGAGTGCGGCGGCGCTCCCGCCGAGGGTTCGGATCCCACATACAGACCGGCCGCTCACTGGCTGAGTGAGGTGCGGGCGCAACACTGCGGGTTGCGATCCCATTGCCGGTCCCGGTCCGGTACGGGCGCGACACTGAGGGTTGCGATCCGTTGCCGGTCACGAAAAAAGACAAAAAGGGAAAAAAAATAATAATAATAATCTGACAAAACCAAGTGTTGGAGAGGATGTGGAACAACTGGGACTCTCATACATTGCTTAGGAAAATAAAATGGCCCAAACACTTTGGAACACAGTCTGACAATTTCTTTAAATGTTAAACATACACCTACCATAAATTCAGCCATTATACTCCTAGATATTTACCCAGGAAAAAAGAAATATAAATCCATACAAAGACTTGAAAGGACATAATAGCTTTATCTGTACAAAGAATGTTCATAGCAGTTTTACTTCTTTTTTTTTTTTTCCTTTTTTGTCTTTTTTCGTGACCAGCAATGGATCGCAACCCTCGGTGTTGCGCCCGCACCTCACTCAGCCAGTGAGCGGCCGGTCTGTATGTGGGATCCGAACCCTCGGCGGGAGCGCCGCCGCACTCCCAAGTGGCACACTGTAGCAGTGCGCCACTGGGCTGGCCCATAGCAGTTTTACTTCTAATAGCCAAAACTAGAAACAATCCAATGTCCATCAACACATAAATGGATAAACTGTGGTACATCTATGCAATGGAGTACTACTTAGCAATAAAAAGGAATGAACTATTGGTACATGTAATGGCATTGATTAATCTCAGAATAATTATGCTTCATGGGCAAGTATATATGTCAAAATTTATCAAATAGTACACTTTGATTATGTGTAGTTTATTGTATGTCAATTAAATCTCAACAAAGCTGTTTTAAAAAATGAATTACTGATATACACAACATGGATGAATCTCAAAAACATTATGTTGAGTGAAAGAAGCCAGACACAGGAGACTACATATTATGTGATTTCATTTATATAAAACTCTAGAAAAGACTAATCTAATCTAATCTAATGTCTAGGAAAGGAAAACAGAAAGGCCGCCTGGAAGTGGGGGCAGGGGTGATGATTGACTGGGGCAGAGCACAAGGGAATTTTGTGGAGTGATGGGAAAGTTCTTTATCTTCATTGTGGTTGTTGTTATTCGGGGACAGAAATTCATCAAAACCCATCAAAACATGTACTTTATATATTTTTTTCTCACAAAAAAATCGCTTTAATAATAAATCTCAGTTCTTAGTTTAGTTTCTAAAGAAAATTGAGGCTTTCATTTAGACCCAAAATGATGATTTATGAAATTCTAGTAAATTGTTATTTGAAGACTAACAAGGAGAGTAATGAAACAAATTATAAAATTAATTTAAAAGTGTAAGTGGATGCCTGAAAAGTGTTTTTGATAACTTAGGAGATAACTTTTTTAAAAATAATAACTACATGGGCCGGCCCGGTGGCTCACTCGGGAGAGTGCGGTGCTGATGACACCAAGGCCCCGGGTTCGGATCCCATGTAGGGATGACCGGTTCGCTCACTGGCTGGGCGTGGTGCTGACAACACCAAGTCAAGGGTTAAGATCCCCTTACTGGTCATCTTTAAAAAAAATAAATAAATAAATAACTACATTCTAAGATGTTGTGGGGGGAGGGGTCCCTCATTCCCTCTGCTGCCTCAGGACCCCAGGGGCTTCTCAAGACATATACTTCAGATGGGTGCATTTTATAGTGTGGAAGTTATACTTCATAAAGTGTTTTTAAAAATTATCTCCAAATACTCTTTCCCAAGTAGCTAGTGGAGGATGTAAGCTACCAAAGAGATTAAACCAAGAAAGAACAAGTTGTGGAATCTAAGAAACAGAGAGAGGCTAAGGGAATTTCTGCAATGATGGTGAGAGAAAATCCTTTAATGATATGTGTACAGCACTACTAGAAAACAAAAGAATTCCAGATAGAAGCAGAATGACAGAGGTCTCTAGAAGACAGGTCTTCAGAAACAATGTATCATCTGCTGTGTTTTATCACGTGGAAAATTTTATTGAGAAGTTTTAGGAGGATGTGGGAAAGAATTAATGATAGGTACATAGAAAACTAAGCAAAGAAAGTACAAGGTAATTACTAACTCTTGGAAAATTAAAATGATGCAAAACAAAGGAAACCCAACCATAGAACACTTAACTACTGAATATATAACCACAATAATGGAAAGTCAAAATATTGACTTACCTGAAAATTGGATAAAAATAAACTGGGAGAAAGAGGAGCAGGAAATCTGTGTGTGTGCGTGTGAGTGTGCACATGCGAGTGTGCACGTGCGAGTGCACATACGTGAGCATGGGTGTATAAAAGAAATAACTTGTCATGTGCCATATTAAGAAGTCAACAGATAATTTCTAAAATAGAAAAAAAATAGCAGTACCTGCAAATTATTTAAAATTAAGAAAACAAGTACTAGAAGCAGTGGCTCAAAGAGACGTCTCCGTGCAGCAGGCCTGGCAGGAGGAAGAGGTGTGACAGAACACTGCTGTTTTCGCCATGAACCTTTTAATACATCTGATGATTTTAACTGTGTGAGTGCATTACTTGGCTCTATTTAGAATTAATATTTAGGGCCGAGCCCGTGGCACACTCGGGAGAGTGCGGTGCTGGGGGAGCAGCAGCGCTCCCGCCTCGGGTTCGGATCCTATATAGGGATGGCCGGTGTGCTCACAGTGCTCACTGGCTGAGCGCTGTGCGGCCGGTCTCAAAAAGGACAAAAAAAAATTATTAATACTTAACATCGGTGTGGAGAAGTTTGTTTACCGTGGGCAGGATTCCAGAGGCCACAGCATAAGGGCTTGGGAAGGCTTGGGAGGGAGAGGCACAATGGAAACCTGCATCAGAGGCAAGGAACAAGGAGCAGCGGAGGGGAGGAGAGCAGGAGAGAGGAGCTGCGACTGAATGGGCTCACATCTGCCCCCAGGCAGCCGCGATGGCAGCCAACAGGGGGCCAGTAAGCCCTGATCAAGGGGAATGGGGAGGCTTCGTGGAGGCTGGGACTCAGACCCCGAAAGAACATCAGGGTTTGCACAGAGGGGATTTCTCCTTCTCCAAACCCTCAGTGACACTCCAGCAGTGTCAAGCTAGGGAGATGGCAGCTGAAAGAAAGGACAGACAGGCTATAAAAAGCAAATGCGACATCTCAGCAAGAAGAGCAGGCTATGAGTGTAAGGGGCAAGGACCTTGCCTTCCTAGTGCGGGAGGCCCTGGGGACCGCCCAGTGTCGCAATCCAGGATCATTTATTTTTATAACGATGGCACTGAGACACTGGGAAAGTTAAATTGAGTTCGGTTGGCTGGGTTTCATAAGGTAAGGAAGGGTTTCAGGACTATTTCAATAACAAGTGGTTTCAATTATTTAAAATGTGCAACCCCTGGTTACCTGGCCAGTCTGCCGCTTTCACCTTCTTGCCTGAGGAGTGGTCTCTGCCCCTTTCCCCGAGTGGATGAATTGACCGATCCGGCTCCAGCCTTGCTGGGACTGAAGAACCAGTCCCGCGTTCTCTCACCTCGGTGTACGGCCACTCAGTAACTGCCACCTTCTGGCCCCGCCAGTCCTCAGTTACCAAGATGCTGGAGCTAAGTCCCATGCAGAACCTGCAACCACGCGGCTGTGGGTGATCAGCTGTCCCAGCAGCACAGGGCTTCTGTGACGACCGGCTGCAATCATGAAGAGCGAACCATTTCCCTCACCCCATTTGTGCCACCCCTTCAGGGACAAAAACTTATTGCCAAAGAGATACTTTCGTCAGAGATTGGATGATCTGGGCTCGAGAGATTATTTTTCACATTATTTACTATGCTTAGGCAAGTGAATTTGGCCTTTACTCTCGTGTTATTCTCCCTCGCTTGTGTAAAAAATAAAAACACAGAACGAGATGATTTTTACAGTGGTTTCCCTCCCTAACATTGCCACACTCTGCACTTCCAGCCCTCAGTCCCTGAGTTCCTGCCCACGTCTGCCTTCCCTAAGGAGGGTGACCCACTTCATTTTATCTTTCTCTGCCGTTCATCTCGAAGTCTTGGGAATTTTTTTTTCCTTTTTGTCTCTTTTACTGACCGGTAACGGGATCGCAACCCTCGGTGTTGCGCCCGCACCGCGCTCAGCCAGCGGAACCGGTCTCCACAGGGGATCCGAACCCTCGACAAGAGCGCCCCTGTGCTCTCAAGCGCGCACTCTCCAGTGCGCCACCGGGCCGGCCCATTGGGAATTTTTTTTTTTTTTTTGATATAGATTTACAAGATTGAGAGTCACAGCTATATAAAAAAGCATCAAGGAGAAACTTAGTTTCCGCCCTTGTGTCCCTAGCCCTTCCCCTCTCTCCATCCTCTAGAGGTAACATTTTTACAAATATGTATTTTGATCCCCCTTTCTTCTCTAAGAGGCAGCATTTTCTTTGTACTGTTCTAAAAAGTGCTTTCTCCACTTAGCAGTAATAAATCACAAAGCCTCTCTATATCAGTTCATAGGGATCTTCCTCCTTTCTTACAGCTTATACTGTATTTGGTCCAGATGTGTCTCCCTTTACTGGACACGGGTTGTTTCCACTCTCCTGTTATGAAAGTGTCTCAGTGTGTATCCTTGTGCTTATGTCATTTCATTTTTATTCATGAATCTGTATCTTATGCACATATCTTACATGTGTGTCCCTTGTGTTGGGTCAAAGGGTAAACGCAAAGAGCATCTGTTTCCCTAAAGCCTCACCAACAGAGTATGTTGTCCAACTTTTGATTTAGGGATTTTTTTCCCCAATCTATTAGGTAGGAAAAAATGTTGTGTCACTATAGTTTCAGATTTCATTTCTCTTGTGAGGAAGGTTGAACTTCTTTTTACATATTTAAAGACTTTTCATATATCTTTTTTTGTGTGTGTGAACTATCTCTTTATATCCTTTGATAATTTTTTTATTGGGTTGGTCTGTTCCTTCTCAATTTCTAGAAACTCTTTCTATATAAGAGAGTTAGCCCTTGGTCTCTGATGAGTTGCAAATATTTATTCCAGCTTGTTGTATGTCTTTTGACTTTATAATTTTAATAAAATTTCTTATTTTGAGATGTGTAGATTCACATACAAAAATATGGAGCCATCCCATGTACCCTTTACCCAGCTTCCCCCAATGATAACATATTGCAAAACTATAGTACAATATATTTATGATTTTTTTCCCTTACATAAAACCTTTTTGTTGTTGTTTATGGCAGCCGGCCATTACAGGGAACAGAACCCTTGACCCTTGTGTTACAAGGCTGTGCTATAATCAACTGAGTGGTGGTGTTTTTAATGCCGTGGAATTTATCAGTCTATTTATAGCTTCTGGGTTTTGACTATTACAAAGACTCTTTTGCAATATTTGTGTCCTCACTAGCTGGAGCAGTTACTTCTATGAATCTCTTAGACTTAGGGATTCCTAGAGAGATGCCCTTTTTCCTCAGGAGTTGTCTCTCCTGATAGAGCTCTTCTCACAGCCCCACTCTCTGGCCTTGGCCTTGGCCTGGGTAATAGTTTCTGGCCACATAGACAACTGGACTCAGCTGGAGATGCTGGAGCTGGAAGCTCGTAATTCAGGCCTGATGGTCCTGCTGTGAGCCCCGGTGGCCAGTCAGGCAGGTAACTGGGTTGGTGGCATGGGTGACAGTGTAATTTCCAGTGCCGTCTGTCCAATGTCTCCTTGGTTTGGGGAAAACCTTTCAGTGGTTGGTTCTTCAACTCCAGAAGCATCTTTCTCTCGCCAGCTCTCCTGCCTGTTCTTCTCATGATAGATTTGGGGGCTTTGAAGTCAAACTCATCCCCAGGCAGCAATCGACCACCTGTCATTTCTGCTGATTAAGCCACAATTACAGGGCTTCCTACACTTGACCTGTAATTGAATTTCCTTGGGAACTCAATGACAAGATTGATTCAGTCTAATTGAGTCAAAGATCGACTCTCCATGCCATTCATCTAGTCCTTGTTTCCACCTGGGGCTCTCTGGAGCTGAGGCTATATGACTTTCACAGTTTCTGTTTAAATAATCAAGAATGAACTGATACCTTTTAAACACCATTTCTTTGAACAATCCTATGGAACATTTCTTTGCTTTCCTCTGTCTTAATCAGCTGAGGTCAGGGGAAACTTCTGTTTTTAAACTTGCTTGTGTTCTTTTCACATGAATGTTAAAATGCAATTCTAGAGAAAAAATGTCCAGCCTCATTCAAAAGCAGGTTTGGAAATGAGCAAAAAGTAAGCTTCTTGGTGGCTCAGGGAGTTAGCAACTTATTTTTAAAATTGTCTTGATATGATTCAGTAATTAAAACACAAGTGACTCCAACGATCTGAATAGACATTTTTCCAAAGAAGGCATATTATGATATTGATATTCAGTGCTGTACCCCACAAATATGTACAATCAACTATGTTAAAAAAAGAAAAAAAAAAAAGAACTCGAACAAACAAAAAAACTTCAGGCCCTTTCTGAATTAGTAGAAAAATACTCTAGTTTCCAAGCAGCATGTCTGGAGAGCTAAGATTCGGATTTCTGCATTGCAGTTTGGTCAAAAGCAGCTGATATCATCATCATCATTGTCGAGACTATTTATTGAGTGCTCATTATGGGCAGATACTGTACCAACCACTTCAGGAACATTCATTTTAGGTGAACTTCAGATTAATCTCTGATGTAGTGTTCTGTCACCCCCAGTTTATAGGTGACACAATTCTGGACTAACATGCTCCAGATCTCTTGGCTTTGGTTCAACCAGGATTTAAACACAGCTCTGTCCAGCTCCAGGCCTGTGTGCTTTAGCACCATGATGTCATAGCTCCAGCCTATTAGGATTAGATTTTTTTTCTTTGCCTTGAATTATTTTCAGGCATGAAAAACATTGTCCAGCTATGATCCTGTTGGTGTCTGATATGTTTCACCTTTGTGGTTCAGCTTTAGGTCCTCTTGATGTTGGAAGTAGGCTCTAGGGACCCAGGGGCCCGGTAGTCGGTCTCAACCCACCCCGCCTCTTACCAGGTTCTTGACTTCACCACAGGAAAGAATTCAAGGGCAGAGTCACAGTAGAAAGTGAAAACAGGTTTAATACAACAGATAAGAAATACAGGTTCCACAGAAAGAGTGTGGCATTGCTCCAGAGACAGAGCAGGCCCACACCAAGTTTAACATAAAAGTAAGAAATACACGCTTAAAGCTCAGTACAGGATGCAGGCTGGCTCAAGTGAGCAGCTGCTTGCTGAAAGTAAGTCTGATGCAAAATGACGTATACACACCTCGCTCAGTTAAGTGTGGGTTGCCTCCAGGAATGTGAGCAACAACCCAGTCTTCTGCTGGGATTCGGCTTTTATAGTTTTGCCATCTAATGAATAGTCAGTTAAGGGGGTGGTTCCCTGCTATGTAACATTAGTCTTGTATATGCTCAGTTAGTCTCTTCTGGGAGCATGTTCATTGGTCAAATCCTGTCACATGTACCATGCATATTCAAGAACATTCTGTGCTCTCTAGGACATCTACGGGAATGTCATTCAGCTACCAGGGTTATATAACCCCTCTACCCAGCATGCCCAGCCACTGGATTTGCATAAGCCAGACCCTTGTGTTCTCATTTTCCTACGTTGGTGCTGAAAATAGGTCTAACTGGCAAC
>NW_007727497.1:293213-294522 GCF_000696425.1 Galeopterus variegatus | reverse complement strand
GAGCCCAGGGAAACTGAGCACCTTCTATATCACTCTGTCTCCTTTTTTACCCCAGACAATGTTCAGTGAGTTTCATTTATGGCCATTCTTAATTTACTCATTTATTTTTGGTGCCTAATGATTTTAGAGAGTAACTAAGTTATCTTGAGTTAAGTCCATTGGCACTTTAGAATAATTTCTAGAGTGTCAGTATTTTTAAAACCTTAAATTCTTCTAGGAAACTATTGGGAATAAAAAATGTGATATGCATAAGAGCTCAGTGTACCAAAGATGTTAATATCAGCATTGGTTATGACAGTGAAAAACTCAAATGTATCTTTTAGTTGGGGAGTGATTAAGTAAAACTATATTACATAGGTAATATGTAACTTCCTGTAGAACAAAGAATATCTCTAGAATGTCATAAAAACATAAAAAATAAAGTTTATGAACCATTAAAAAATAGTCACATTCTAATTGCTAAAATTTTATCTAGAACTTTTGGATATCTGTTAATTCATGAAGTTACCATATAAACTTCTTTTTTGATATTACTCTTATTAGATGTGGTGATCAAAATCTGTTTCATCAAAGGAAATGAAACAATTTACAAGAACCGCAACTCTTCCTTGGATCTTCCCTGCAGATTTTGGCTTTGCCAAGTCACAATTGCATGAGCCAGTTTCTTAAAATAGACCTCTCTTTCCATTTATAGATATGAAAATATATACACATACATATATAGATAAACAAACACACACATGCGCACGCACACACACACACACACAGAGATCCTCAAAAAGTTCATGGAAAGATTCGTACTACCTTTTCTTATTTTTATTTTTTTAATTTTATTTATTTATTTTTCATTGTACATTTTTATGAGGTAGTTTGTTTCAATACATACATATACTGTATAATGATCCCATCAGAATAGTTAGCATATCTATCCTCTAAACATTTATCATTTCTTTGTGGTCATAACATTCAAGATCTTTTCTGGCTATCTTGCGCAGTATCTTTTAATTCCATTTTTCCACACTTTTTGAAGTAAACTCGTATACACATACACACATATATACACATGTATATACACATACATGTATATACACACACATACACATCCTGTTGTTCTGATTCTCTGGAGAACCCTAATACAACCTACAAATATATAAATAGTCATGTCCCATATCAATCCTCACCAAAGATATGCACCGCTCCCATACCCAGTGCAAAGAAGCCCTAACAACATGATGCACACAAATGCTCAATTTTTGGCCGTTGATGGTTCTTCTTCCCCAATCAGCCTGCTGTTGCTGAAATGGCAGGG
>NW_007727497.1:284552-292753 GCF_000696425.1 Galeopterus variegatus | reverse complement strand
AATTTTTGGCCGTTGATGGTTCTTCTTCCCCAATCAGCCTGCTGTTGCTGAAATGGCAGGGGTGGAGGCTCTGAGTGTCATCACCAGCACAGACTTCCTGCACTGACCTGTGCAACTACAACCACCAGTGCTGAGGCCAAACCATCTGGTCAGAAATCCTGGCTATAGAGCCTAGAGCCAGTCTTAAATCATTTCAGCACAGATACAGATATTGTACTCACCTATTCTTGACCATCAGACATTATTATTACATTATCTATTTATTATTTTTTACATTCTAAGATGTTTCAAAGCAGTTGGGAGAGGAGGAGGGAGAAGGAGAAGGGATAGAGGATAGGGCAGGAGGAAAAGGAAGGAGGGAGGGCATGGTCGAGGCCTGTGGCATCCCCCTCATTCCGACAGGGGAGCCCAGGGGGCTTCCGGCGGCCACTCAGTCATGGCTTGGCTGGATGTGGATTTCAGGGGGGCACATTATAGTTTTTAAAGAAAAAAATCCACGCACATGGTAAAAATAAAATTCAAACAGTGAAGAATGGTACCAAATGAAAAATAAAAGTACTAGTGAGAGCAGCTCAGAAGACAAGGGACGCCCAGGCTGCTTCCATCCTTTCTGAGCCTCCTGATATATCAAAAAAAGAAATGCCAGAGAGAATCATAAAAATTACAGTATATTTCAAACATTTACACCTTAAATATAAAGCTTTTTTTGCACCCAAATAAAAGGAACCACACTCTTAAGATGCTATTTAAGAGAATTTGAAGATTTACAGAGAACATGAATTATAGAGCATTACAGGTGCTTTTCAGCTGTAAGATGTCTTATTCTTCCTCTAAAGCCTGTCCTCTCCTACTTTGTTGTCAACAGTTCTCTAAGCTTTTGCATAGCCCTAGCTCTTGGTGTTTTTCCTGTAGTTTCACAGCAGCAAGTTTCCACAGAACTGGCATACTGTTCTGTTTCCTTCCTGTTTTCCCTTGTCGGCAACTTAATTTGCCTTGTGTGCAACATACATTCATCTAAGACATTTTGTTTTTGTTAGTGGGTTTCTTAATATTCCTTTCTCTATGCATTTTTATAAATATGTATGTACACATACATACACACATATACATATAGTTTTACATATATAGTTATATTACATACATAGTTTATCTTTCTAACAAATGCACTAATATATATTTTCTTTTCTTAGAGGTATTTGATATATAAGAAGAAATACATGTAATATGTGTGTATAGATTATAAAGCACAACAATAAATATATTTTTAATCACCGGTCAGCTGGGGAAATTACCTGCACCCTGAAGACCCTGTGTGTCCTCTCCATCATGTCACTTTCTCCCTCACTCCAGCAGTTACCACTATCCTGAGTTTGGTGTGGATTGATTCTCTTTTCATTTTACCACACGATGTAGGTATTCCTTTTTTTTTTTTTTCCAGAAAGATGACCGGTAAGGGGATCTTAACCCTTGACTTGGTGTTGTCACCACCACGCTCCCCCAAGTGAGCCAACCGGCCATCCCTATATGGGATCCGAACCTGTGGCCTTGGTGTTATCAGCACCACACTCTCCCACGTGAGCCACAGGCCGGCCCTGATGTAGGTATTCCTAATCAGTTTAAGGTTTATTATTGCCAGGTTAGTTTTTTCCTCCATGTAAGTTTTGCTTATCTTTTACTAGATTTCTCCCTACGTATTTCATGCAATATAAATGACATTTTTAAAGTTTATTTTGTTGGGTGTAAACATATTGGTTTAAATAAATCAGTTCAAAACTTTATAGAAAGTTGCAAGTACAATATAAATAACTTTTTTTCATGAATCATTTGAGAGCAAGTTGCCGTTAGGAAGCCTCATTACTTCCAACTGCTTTAGTGTCTTGTTTCTTGCAAACAAGGCGATTGTCCTACATAACCACAACACAAACACCAAAATCAGAAAATTAACATTGATCCATCACTACCATCTAACCCTCAAATCTTATTCAAATCTCACCAGTTGTCCCACTAAAGCGCTACATACCAAAATGTTCTTGTTTAGAATCATGTGCTTCATTTAGTTTTCAGATCTCTTTACTCAGTTCTGGTCTGGAACGTTTCCTCTTTTTCTTGGGTCTCATGACGTTGACAATTTTGAAAATTGCAGGCCAATAATTTTGAAGAGTGTCCCACAGTTTGGGTGTGTCTGATTCACTGTCAAATTCAGGTTATGGATCTTTGGCAGGAATGTAAAAGAGATGCTGTTTTCTTCCCCTTGTATTGTATCAGGTGGTGCATGATTTAGATTTGACCCACTTCTTATGATGTTCACTTAGATCACTTGATTGAGGTGGTTCAGCCAGAGTTCTCTGCTATAAAAGTACTCTTTCCTCTATTGTAATTAATAAGCCTTTTGTGTGTGTGTTGGGGGGGCTCACTTTAAAAACTGTATAAATATCCTATATCTCATCAAACTTTCAATTTATTAACTTACTTATATTCACAGGGACTCACTCATGATTTCCTGTTTCATTCAATGGATTATAATCCCTTAATATCATGATCTATTTTGATGCTCAATTTATAGAGGCCAATAGAGCCCTTCCAGTGGCTTCTGTGCTATTTTTGCTCTGTCCCTATCGTTCTTTGAGCACATCCTTACTTTCCACCTCAATGAGATTTTTCTGGGTTTATCTTGTACCTTCCCTGTCCCAGACCTGAAGTCAGTCATTTCTGTAAGGAGCCCTGGTTCCTTTTTTCAGCAGAGAACAGTATTTAGAAGGTAAAATCTGGATGCTACTTGTGTTCATTGTTAATGGGGCTATTACAGGTTGAATTGTGTTCCCCCAAAACTTATGGTGAAGTCCTAACCCCCTGGTCCCTCTGAATGTGACCTTATTTGGAAATAGAGTCTTTGCAGATATAAGACGAGGTCATACTGGCTTAGGGTGGGCCTTAAATCCACTGAATGGTATCCTTATAAGAAGGCCATGTGAAGACACAGGGACACAGATCCACAGGGAGAATGCTATGATGGAGGCAGAGACTGGAGTGATGCTTCTACAAGCCAAGAAACATCACAATTGTCAACAACTATGGGCAGAACCTAAGACACAAGGAAGGATACTCTCCTAGAGCTTTTACAGGGAGCATGGTCCTGCCAACATCTTGATTTCAGACTCCTACCTGCCAGAAATGGGAGAAAATACATTTCTGTTGTTTTATGCAACCCAGTTTGTGGTAATTTGTTACAGCAGTCCTGAGACACTAATGCAGGGGTATTGCTAGGGAATATGTGAATGTACATACATGCACCAGCTTACATATATATGTACTTCCATATCTACCTATATATATATTGAAGACCATGAGTCCACACCAATGCATTCAATTCTAATCCAACCCGAGTTCATTCTAGTTTTCTCCCTCTCCATATTTATAAATCCGTTCTCCAACAGTGAGAAACCTGGCTCAAGTTATTCACAGTATACGTATGTGTTTGATCAATCCCCCATATATGACAATCTCCCCCACATCCTCCCTCACACAGATGCCCTGTCTCACCCTGCCCATACTGACACCTCGCCAGGCCATCCTCCAACACTCGGAGCCAGGTCAGCCCTATTGGGCCCCCTCCTTACCCTACTCTGGCTCTAACACTCCATGCTGGCCTGGACTGCCGTGTGCTGACTTTTTGTTTTTTTTTTTCCTTTTTGTCTTTTTTCGTGACCGGTAACGGGATCGCAACCCTCGGTGTCGCGCCCGCACCGCGCTCAACCAGTGAGTGGACTGGTCTCTATATGGGATCCAAACCCTTGGTGGGAGCACCGCCGCGCTCCCAAGCGCCGCACTCTACCGAGTGCGCCACCGGGCCAGCCCATGACTTTTTAATTTTACATAAACAGTATACTGTATATTTTCTTTTGCAATCTGCTTTTACCATTCAACATTATGTTTGCGAAATTCATCCATACTGATGCATGTAACTTTATCCATTTGTACTGCTGTGTGGTATTTCATTATATGAAACTACCCCTGTCAATGGACATTCAATTGTTCGCAGGTTTTTGCTATGACATTCTTGTACTTGTCTCCTGGTGCACAAATTGGCAAGTTTTTCTAGGGTACATCCCTAGGGATGGATTTATTGCACCAAAGGGTGTGCACATTGTCACACTTACTAGATAATACCAAAATGTTTCCCCAAATATTCTACTTATCCTCTCCTGCTTCTCTCACCAGCAGAGCATAAGTAGAGTTTCTATTATTGCTCCACACCCTCAGCAACACTTGATATACTTGGACTTCAAAAATGTTGCCTATCTGCTGGTATAAAATGATAGTCCACTTTGATTTTAATGTGTGTTGCCCTCCTTCATAATGAGGCTGAATATCTTTCCAGTGTTTTCTGGTTATTTGGATTTACCCTTCTGTGAAATGCCCATTGGTGTCTCCCTTTTAAAAATATTTTGTTGGGCCGAGCCCGTGGCGCACTTGGGAGAGTGAGGAGCTGGGAGTGCAGCTAGCACTCCCACCGCGGGTTCGGATCCTATATAGGGATGGCCGGTGCGCTCACTGCGTGGTGCGGCTGATCTCACAAAAAAGACAAAAAAAAAAAAAAAATTTTGTTAAGCCATCACCTTTTTGAGATTATACTAAAATTGACCTATTTTCTATAAGTTTTAATATGGCATTTAACATAACAGTTAACATAGTATTGTTAATTTTTTTCTTTTGTTTTTTTTTTGTAACATAGCATTACATTAATTTATTATTTGAAATACAAGGGTACTTCAGAAATTTCCTGCAAAAATAGAATTGAAAGATAATACAAATCTTTCTATGAATTTCTGGAAGTACCCTTGCATATAAATTTAATGTTATTTATATACTTTTTTAAGTATATTATTTAATAATCAGTTCAATTGATATGTGTGTCATGTTAGTTATAAAGCATGCCAATAAAATGAATTAATGTGAACTCAACACAATGATTAGAACATTGCCAATAACTTGTGTCTACCTATGTATTTCTCACCACTCTACCCAATTTCTCTACCAAAGTAACCACTATCCTTTATTTTGTGTATAACTTTCCATGTATGTGTACTGTGTATATAATTTTTAGAAATAGTTTTACTTCAATTGCTTAAACAATGAACTGTTTGACATTTTTATTTGTGAGTTCTTTAAAAATCAATTCATACTGTTTGTAGTCTTCTGAGACTTGCTTCTTTTCATTCAACACTGTATGTCCACAATCATCAAGTTATGTGTGTTGCTGTGGATCATTTAACTGCTGTATAACATGCCACTGTATGAATATACCACTATTTATTTTCCATTCTCCTGTTGATGGGCATTTGAGTTATTTCCAGTTTTTTGGCTATTTTAAATATTGTTGCTATGAACATTCATTTACATGTTTCTTGATACACACGAGCTAGCATTTCTCCTAGAAAAACTCATATACTATACCTAGAAGAGACATGGCTAAGTCTCATAGAAAATACAGATTGAGAGATTGTTACTAACTTGTCAAGAGTTCAAATTAATTTATCCTCTTACCAGTAATATCTGAATTCCAGTTGCTCCACATCTACCCCAACACTTGGTATTATTGAACTTCTCTATACTTTTGACAATTTGGTGGGTATAAATTGGATTCATAGCAAGGAATTATTGTCAGTTTTGTTAGGTGTGACAATAGCATTGCAGATTTGTCCATATTTTTTTGAGATGCTTACTGAAAATATCTGAGAATTGTTTTTGAATACTCCAATGAAACAAAAGGGATAGTTGAAGCAAATGTAGCAAAACCTTATTATTGAATGTAAGCGATGGGTATATGGGAGTTTATTGTACTATTCTCTTGACTTTCATGTATGTTTTAAACTTTTCACAGTAAAAAATTTTTATATTTCATGTAGTCTTGCTTAACTTTTCCCTGATTACAAATAGAGTTGAGCATCTTCGAAGCCAAACATTCATGTTTCTTCTTTCAGGAAAATCAGTTGTTTTCTGCCTATTTATCTGTAGGGTTGGTTTTTTTTTTTCTTACTCCTTCATAGAATTTTTTTAATCTTCTAAATACTAATTCATAGTTTATATGATACACCCATCACCAGATTTAATATGAGTTGCAAACGTCCTCCCCCAGTTTGTGGCTTATCTTATTTCTTTCATGGTATCTTTATAGAAACAATCAAATATTAATAATTTCTTATAACTCTTTGGACCTTAAAAAATCCTTTTTCTGGAGAAAAATCAGAGAGGCACCCAGCTGGAGAGGCCCAAGATCCACAGACTATGCGCCCTGCCATGCCAGCGCGTGACCTAGCAAGTAGGCCTTGCTGCCACAACCCAACTCCATCCCCAGCCCGGCCAAGTGCGTGCTGACCAGAGAGGTGCCTCCCCAGAGAGGCCCAAGACCCAAGTTGACCATGTATCTGAGGCACCAGCGGGCAGCCGAACAGATGCTGAGGCAGCTGTGCCAAATTGGCAGCCCCAGCAGCATTCTAGCCAGACAACAGTGTCAAACCAGTGAACCGTGTAATCCTTGTCACAATGACTAAACATCAAAGGAAAGATAACAGAAATATGAAAAATCAAGAAAGTACACCACGAAAGGGTAATAACTCTCAAGCCCTAGATCCTATAGAACAAGAAGCCCTTGAAATGTCTGACAAGGAATTTCAAGTGATAATTCTAAGGAAACTAAATGAGATAAAGAAAACTCAGCTAGACAACATGATGAAACAAGGAAAAGTATACAGGACCTGAAAGAAGAAATGTACAAGGAAATCAATGCCCTGAAAAAGAATACAGCAGAGCTTGCCAAGCTGAAGAATTCATTTGACGAAATAAAAAACACAACAGAGAGTTTAACCAGCAGGCTTGCAGAAGTAGAAGGGAGAACTTCTGAACTTGAGGATGGGCTGTTTGAAAAAACACAGGCAGACAAAAAAAAAAAAAGAAAGAAAGAAAAAAGAATCAAAGGCATTGAAGAAAATCTGAGAGAGATATCAGACAACCTTAAGTGCTCAAATATCTGAGTCATGGGTATTCCAGAAAGGGAGGAAAAGGAGATTGCACTGAAAACATATTCAATAAAATAGTGGCGGAAAACTTCCCAGGTATAGGAAAAATCACAGATCTTCAGATCCAGGCAGCTCAAAGATCTCCAAATGTATTCAACCCAAAAAGGTCTTCTGCAAGACATGTTATAGTCAAATTGGCAAAACTCAAAGACGAAGAGAGAATCTTAAAAACTGCAAGAGAGAAGCGTCAAATCACCTATAAGGGAGCCCGAGTCAGGCTAACATCAGACTTTTCATCACAAACACTAAAAGCCAGAAAGGAATGGGATGAAATATTCAAAATACTAAAAGACAGAGATTGTCAGCCAAGAATACTCTACCCTGCAAGGCTATCGTTCCAAAATGAAGGGCAAATAGTATATTTGTCAGACAAACCCTTACAAGAAATTCTCAAGGGAGTAGTGGGTTTGGTTCCTGAAAAATAACTACCACTGCCATAAAGACCCAAGAAAAATCAAAACCCACTAGTAAAATAAAATGGCATTCATGAAGAGAAAACAAACAAGGCTATCTACAACCCAAGTAACCAACAAATACAGAAAACAAACAGTAAATCAGAAAGAAAGGAACAAAAGACACCCAAGACAACCAAACAATAGTCAATAAAATGCTAGGAATAAATCAACACTTTTCAATAACAACTCAATGTAAAAGGCTTAAATGCCCCAATCAAAAGACACAGACTGGCTGACTGGATTAAAAAGGAGGACCCAACTATATGCTGCCTTCAAGAGACCCACCTCACCCATAAAGACTCACATAGACTAAGAGTGAAAGGATGGAAAAAGATTTACCTTGCAAACAGAAAAGAAAAACGAGCTGGAGTAGCTATTCTTATATCTGACAAAGTAGACTTTAAACTAAAAACCATAAAAAGAGACAATGAGGGACACTACATAATGATAAAAGGATCCATCCAGCAACAAGACATAACAGTCATAAATATATACGCACCCAGTGTTAGAGCAGCCAGATTTATGAGACATACTCTATTAGACCTAAAGAAGGAAATAGACACTAATACCATAATAGCAGGGGACCTGAACACCCCACTGTCAATATTGGACAGATCACCTAAGCAAAGAATCAGCAGAGAACCTCAAGATGTAAACAGCACTCTAGACC
>NW_007727497.1:236611-283019 GCF_000696425.1 Galeopterus variegatus | reverse complement strand
AAATCCAAAAGACTCTGAACGATAAATGCTGGAGAGGTTGCGGAGAAAAAGGAACTCTCATACATTGTTGGTTGGACGCAAAATGGTGCAGCCTCTATGGAAAATGGTATGGAGGTTCCTCAAACAATTGCAGATAGATCTACCATATGCCCCAGCTATCCCACTGCTGGGAATATACCCAGAGGAATGCAAATCATCAAGTCGAAGGTATACCTGTTCCCCAATGCATCGCAGCACTCTTTACAATAGCTAAGAGTTGGAAACAGCCCAAATGTCCATCATCAGATGAGTGGATACAGAAAATGTGGTATATCTACACAGTGGAATACTACTCTGCTATAGAAAAGAATGAAATACTGCCATTTGCAACAACATGGGTGGACCTAGAGAGAATTACATTAAGTGAAACAAGTCAGGCACAGAAAGAGAAATATCACATGTTCTCACTTATTTGTGGCAGCTAAAAATAAATAAATAAATACACAAATAACCTGTGGGGGTGGAGGGAAGAAGACACAACAATTATAATTTCTTGAAGTTGATATGATGAGCGAACAAAAAGGAGGTTGTTGGCAGGGGGATAGGGAGGAGGGAGGGAAGTTTCGGTAATGAGCCACAATAATCAACCACGTTGTATATTGACAAAATAAAATAAAATTTTTTAAATAACTCAAAATGGATCAAAGACTTAAATGTAAATGTAATATTATAAAAGTTTTTTTTTTTTTTAAATACAGGAGGAAATCTTAACTATCTAGGGCTAAGCAAAGAGTTCTCCTATTTGATACCAAGAGGACAATTATAAAAGAAAAATTGATGAATTGAACCTCAAACATTAAAACCTCTTGCTCTGTGAAAACTCATATTAAAGGATAAAAGAACAAGCTACACACTGGCAGAAAATATTTTCAAGTCATGTATCCAGCAAAGTGCTGACAACACCAAGTCAAGGGTTAAGATCCCCTTACTGGTCATCTTTTTAAAAAATAAACAAATAAATAAAAAATAAAATAAAATAAAATAAAATTTTTTTAAAAAATCCTTTTTCTACCTCCAAGATCAGAAAATTATTCTCCTATGTTTTCTTCCAAAAGTCTCAAAATTTTGCTTTTCACATTTAAATTCACAATTTATCTAGAATTAAATTTTGTGCTGATGACAGAGGTCAAAAATTTAATTTTATTCCCTCCAGATAAACAATTTTCTCATCACTCTTATTAAATATTTTATCCTTTCCCCACACATATGCAATGATTCCTCTTGTCAAACAGCAAAGTTCCCAATATGTATCGGTCTGTTTCTAGGCTCTCTTCTATTCCATTGGTCAATTATTCTATACCTGTGTCAATACCACATGGTTTTAATTATTATAGCTTTACCATAAATTTCAGTATCTCATAAGGCAAGTCTCCACATCTTGCTCTTCAAAAGGGTCTTGAGCTTTTCTTGGCCTTTTTCTCTTCCCAAATTCATTTTAAAATCAGGTTGTCAAGTTCCATGAAAAATCTCTTTGAGATTTTAATTGAACTTGCTTTAAATCTATAGTTCAATTTGGAGAGAACATACATCTTTATGACACTGAATCTTCTTGTCCCTCAATTTATTTATGTCTCCATTAATGTCTCTATTTTTATTTATTTATTTATTTTGGCAGCTGGTCAGTATGGGGATCCAAACCCCTTGACCCAATGTCTTTAAGTCAAGTTTTATAATTTTCTGCATACTGGTCTTGCACATCTCATCTTTGGATTTGTTCCTAGGTAATTTAAGATTTCTAAATTACCTTTTCTGATTGTTGCTAATTTTTTATCTAACATTTTTTAGTTATTTCAGCAGGAAAGTCAGCTGTGTTACCTAGGCCTACCTTACTGCCAGAAATACAAGTTCAATTTCCATTACTTTCTAGCAAGCCCAGTAATGCATTTAAAAATGTTTGACATAACATCAGGATCTAGTTGTGATTTAGAAGAACAGCCCTTCAAATTATCTATTCAACCGTACTTTGAGAATCAGAATTTTCTTTTATTTCTTTATTACTGTATTTTCTCCTTCTAGATATCTGTTCTCCTGGATCTATTCTTTTCCTATCATTTCTCTCATAATTTAAATATTCTCTCCCTTTTGTAAACTTGGAGATTTCTCCAATTCTTCTTCTAACTAACATATGTGGTTTCCAGTAGAGTCCATTCTGCTTTTCGGTAGTTTTTTTTTTTAACCCAAAAATCTTGTTCTAGGACTGCTTATTTATTTATTTATTTGTTTGTTTGTTTATTTAAATACCACCTTTCTCTTCTTAATGACAATACTGATTAGAATTTAAGTTCTTTCCTTTTTCCTGCATTAATTCTGTTTTATAGGGGCTAACTTACTTCAATTATGCAGCTTGGACCAATTTACATATGTCCAATGCATTTTTTCATTATCTGCACAAGTTATTCACCACTAATTATTGGCATATGTTGTCTTCAGCAATTACCAGTTTTCAGTTCTCTAAGGGCAGACCCACCCTCTATACGACAGACTGCTAGCTGTCCAATAAAATCCATTCTACTTCTTCCATTGTTCTTGCATAATGGTTACAGCTGCATATGTGGCAGCCCAGCTAGGCTACATTTCTGCGTCTCTTGGCAGTTAGATGTGGCCATGTAACCAAGGTCTTGACAATGAAATATGAGCAAAATTGATGTATGGCATTTCCAGATATGGGTCTTAAGACACTATACATAGCTCTTTCCCCTGCTTGCCAGGACAATGATCTTGCTTTAACCACATAAATAACAATAGTGCTCTAGGAGATAGCAGAGCAACAAGATGGCAGGAACCTGAGATCCTAAGTGACTACATGGGGTAGGACTACCCCACTGTTCTGGATCATAACCAGGGAAAGAAACCTTGTACAAAAGCCACTGGGTTTCTTTGTTTTAGCATCTTAGCCCTTACCCTAATATATTCCACCACCAGGACCTTCCCTACCCCCAACCACAAACAGCTGTGAGAGTTCTCAGGAGACAAAGTCCCATATCAATATCCATCTAAACCAAGGAAAACCTGAGCTTAAAGGCTGCACCCACTTTCTCTGCATGTGGGTATTTATGGAACTCCTGAAACCCTTCATTTTCTCCCCTGCAATATTCCAAAGATGATTATGGAGGGAAAAAGTGGGGGACCGTGTGACTGAGGGTTTCTCTTCCTCCCCAGCTTCCTTGGTGGTCTTCAGTGAAGAAACAGACTTTCAGTGTGGGTATGATATACATATTTAAAAAATCAAAGTTGTCTTACTACAATTACCTCACAAAATAGTTAAGTCAGCATTGTGCCCTTTTCTGATTTTCCTTTGGAGAGTTGTTTAAGGAAATAGTCTCTAGACTGTGCTTCATGTCAAAAAATATATAGGGCATGTTGACTGGTGGTTGCAGGCTGGAATCCAGGAGATAATGACATAGAAATGAACTGGCTGTTCATTGTACCAACCTCTAAAAACAGTATAAAACCATCTCTCAATGATTATGATAGTGTGCCACAAATCAGAGTTTGATCAAACCAATTTTAATGCATTTGAGGTAAAAGTCAGAAAAGCAAACATTTCCATGGGTGGGTAAACAGATAGAGCTCAAAAAGCCCACCAGGCCTGCTGTAAGCCCTGCACCGGTTTGCCTTTTGTTTCTGCTTGTACATGCGAGAGAGAGTAGTCCTGAGCAGGACTGAGGTGCAAGCTGCTCTGGACGGAGCTGAGCAGAAGAACCCACACAACTGTTGCTCATATATCTGCATCTCTTCCTTTTCCCTTCTCCTGGGGGCTAGAAAGTGACTTAGGAGGAAGGAAATAAATCCTAAACGTTTATTAATATGAAACACTGTGTGAGTCTATATCCCATCCTGTCTATTCTGGATCTAATTAAAAAATTCAGGGTCAAACAGAAGGACCTTGCCCTTTTCGCCAAATCTAACAACTCTGTCCCTCAAACACCCACTAGCACCAGGCCCTGTACTCACCTTCACCACCATCCTGCACTGGGTTCCAGAACCAGAGGGCTGTGTGAGGTCCCAAGGCATTCTCTTTCAGTTTAACTGAAATTGTACTATGTGTTTTCAGTGTTTGTACCATAAAATTGGGGCTTTTCTTAGTTTCATGTAGGTGTCATCTTCTTCCCTAACATAGTTTTTCTTTGTTAATTTTGGTGAGGAATGGATGGGAGTTTTTGTAAACATGACTTTTTTCCCTTGCCAGCACTCTAGTCTTTTACATATACTTGAAAGCCATAAGAGTGAAGATTACAGCCATAACATGCCTGCTGGCTGGAGCACAATCTGCCATCTCGATCCCACTAATGCAACCTGGAAGAATGATCTGCTCTTAAAAGAGAAAACTCTCTGCCCAACGACCAAACTTTTACTCACACTTTTTACATAATAACTTACTCTTTTATTAAAAGGTTTTTTTGTTTCTGATTATTAAAGTAACACATACTTGTTTTAGAAAATTTGAAAAATACAGAAATATATAAAGAAGAAAATAAAAATTATCCATAATTCCACTACCAACCAGAGTTAATCACCCCATAGGTTTTATTTTTTAAACATTGAACCTTAGCTCACTCAGACTTCTAAAACCTATTCACAGACCATCTTCTTTCAGAGCATTCATGCCTTTTCCCACAGAAAATAACATAAACATACAACATACAAAAAACATATTCAAACAGAATAAGGTTTCTTTACAAAGTAGTTTCCTACAAAACTTCCATTTTCCAAATTCCTGAGTCAGAGACTAGACTATTTGGCATTTATTAAAATAATAATAACAACAACAACAAGAGAAAAAGAAGAGGAGAAAGGACTTATCTCCAGACTCCCCCCCGACTCCTCATGCTACTAGGGGCAGGGTGTCCACTTTTCTTCCGTGCAGGAGGTTTTTCAGTCTTAGGAGCTGTAGCAAGGCGGCGAGGGACAGCCTGGGAGGTAATCTGAGAGTTGAGGAGAAGAAAAAGTTAGTGTCATATCCTTTCAATCCCCCCACCCCACCGAGGAAAAGCTCAACACATGGAAAGGACCAGAACCAAAGCCCATGTGACAGACATGGGAGTTGGGACTGGAGGGTCAAGGCAATGGAGAAGCAGAGCCAGCCAGGAAGTGTGTAGAGCTGAAGGAACCGGTCAGCGAGAGCCCTTTCCTCCCCTGGCCCCTGCCCGATTTTCCCTCACCTCTTTCCGGGGGATCTCACCCAAGCGTGAGTCTGTGTTCCTTCTGGTGATGTTATCCCCTCGGCCATCAATCCTGCCACACAAATCAAGGGTCTGAGGATGGAGGGGCTACTCCCCCCAACTCTACCGAACACTGGATGAAATAACTACTCCCCAATTCTGTCTCTTAAGAATATGAACAACACGATAGACCTGGGGATCAAATGGGAGGAGACATTAGTAAAATCAAATAATGAGTTATACTAGATAGCCAAAATCCTAGGATTCTGTTTAAGGCTGCAGGATAAGAGAGGAAAAAACTAAGGCAGAAAGATATGGGGAAGAGATTTTTTAGAAGAAAAAAGAAAAGCAGGGGAAAGAAACAGACAAATTGAAAGGTGGGTAGCAGTGAGAGGAGACTTGTGATCTACATCTCATGCCTCACTTTCCTCCCCAGAAAAGGACAGAAGACTCTACCCAATGTACAACATACACACTCCAATCTTCCCCGCCTGATCCCATAATCCAGATTCCATCCTCAGAATCCTTCTTCCTCCCTCCCAGGCTTGTACCCTCTGTGTTCCAGCCTCTTCAGGTACAGCAGCAGATCCTCAGCAGGAAGAGCCCCCCAACCCCGAGCCTGGTATAGTCGTAACAGCTGGGACACCTCCATCAGCTGCCTTGGGGACGTGAGCCCCTCTCCACCTGAGAGACATATCAACAATGGTCATCATCCTAGGCTCCTCTCCCCAGGCCCTAGGAATCTGAAGGGCCTTAACTTCTGGGTGCTGGCTCCACACCCAGGACCTTCCCTCTTTCTCTCCCTGGTAAACCATGACCTGCTTACCTCTCTCTGGGGAGCCACTGCTGGGACCACTGCCTTGTGAATTGGATGAGGGAAGTTCATGGACCCGGAAGAGACTAGACGCCATGGCTAAGGGAACTTTAGTTTTACGGACGGGAGGTGGAAGGTGTGGCACTTGAGGGGCTTCCTCCCAAGATGGGACAGTTAGAGGACCTAGAAAAAGGAAAGAAATCCAAAAACCAGGTAATAGGGCAAAGAGTCAAGGAATTCCTACCACCTAGCATTTATTAGGCTTTATCACCTTTGCCAGCTCCTAAAAGTTCAACCAAGATCATTACCAGATCCCATCTTTTCCAGGATCCAGACCCAACCTTCTTCAGAGTTGGAACTCACCAGACTTAGGGGGCAACAGGTCAACAGAGGAGTTCTCATTGTTCTGGGGTACACTCTCCAGCAGCTGGGGGGACAAGATAGTAAGGTTCTCGAGAGGACTGATAAAGAAAAAGACCTAGGTATCTGAGAGAAGCAGAGCTGATGAAGAAGAGCCAGGGTTGGTCACCTAAGTTCCAGAAGGGAATTATGAAACAGAAACAAGACAGACCAAGAGAGTAAGAAGCTGGGGCAAAGTATAAGGCCTAAAAAGGGAATGAAGTCAGAGTCCTGGATTCCTAGAGTGGAAAGAGCAAATGAGGAAGGGAAGAAGAAAATCAGGTGGTTTCTTACCTGTTGCAAAAAATTCTTGAGGCCCTCCAGCTGAGAAGCAGGTGGCAGCCCTTGCTTCAGGAAGCCATCCCCATCAGATCCAGGATCCTCCTCAGGGAATGGACGTTCTGCCCTGTGATTGGGATGGAGGGCCCCAAGTGCAGAGGGGAAAGCCTCAGCTATAAAGTGAAACAGGCGTGCATGTGTGCAAGTGTGTTGCAGAGGAATGGCTTCCTCCACAAATCAACTCACATCAATGCCCAGAAGAAAGGGGCCTATTAAACATGAGAGGAACATCACAACTAGGAGAAGACAACAATGGAAGTTTAAAAGAGTTAGAGAGGGAAGGGTTGAAGGCGAGTGGGAGATGGCCCAGCTAAACTCTAAGATAGAACTGCAGTCAGACGAAGAAAGCTGTGATACCCAAAGTCTAAACAAATAAATACCACCATAAACTCCATAAAGAACAGAAATAATTAATAGACATGTTCTTTTTTTTAAAAAAAAAGATGACCATGGGCCGGCCTGGTGGCGCACTCGGTAGAGTGCGGCGCTTGGGAGCGCGGCGGCACTCCCACCGAGGGTTCGGATCCCATATAGAGACCGGTCCGCTAACTGGTTGAGCAACACCGAGGGTTGCGATCCCGTTGCCGGTCACGAAAAAAGACAAAAAGGAAAAAAAAAAAAAAAAAAAAAGATGACCAATAAGGGGATCTTAACCCTTGACTTGGTGTTGTCAGCATCATGCTCACCCAGTGAGCTAACCGGCCATCCCTATATAGGGATCCGAACCCGTGGCCTTGGTGTTATCAGCACCGCACTCTCCCGAGTGAGCCACTGGCCGGCCCTTAATAGACATGTTCTGGCCTCTCCCGAGAACGTGCTCCCATTCTTTCATCATCATCATCATCATTATTATTATTGCGTAATTTTAAAATTTAAAATGGTGATACAATTCATCGCTCATTCTCAATTCAACCCAGGCTGTCATGTTTGTACCATACAGAACACCCCTATCCACCCAAGTCGCAGTTGACTAAACCAGAGGTGGACACCACACCCAAGGCCAGCCAATCCAATGGATGGTTACCAACCCATCAAATGGTCTCTTTAAACTGGAGCTAAGAAACTAAGACACCAATGACTCTATAAATGTCTAAAGTCTTGGCTGGAGTCAGTGTCATGGCTGGTGCAAACCTGTGTGCAAGCCAAAGCTATAAGGAGCAAAAACCATAAGCGAGAGAGAAAGCTGGTCAAGCAAGAGAAAAGAAGCAGGTCTGCAGGGAGAGGCAGGGTCAAGAGACTATGCAGGCCTAGGGAGAGAAGGGACAGCTGCCTCAGTTGCCAACGTTCCCAACTGCAATTCTCACTAAGTCCAGAGACATCACATTTCCATGAGATCCTACTCCCTTTATTTGAACCAATATGACCAGATTTCTGCTCCTTGCAACTATGATCACTAAGACATCTGAGAAACTAAATGCTCAAGTCTCAGACAGAAAGGAAGCTAGGTAAGAGGGGGCCAACTGGTACATGTAAGGGGAACCCCAGAGACTTCTGTCCCCAGTTACCTGTGGGTGGAGTGAGATCTGCTTTTGTCTCCAGGGGCTGGAAGGAATGCTGGCTCTGCAAAGACGGGCCCAGCAGGAGGCTAAGGTCTGGGGAGGAGCTGCAGAGAACAGAAGGCACTCCAGGCAGCTCGTCCCTTGATTCCCGGCTCTGCTGCAAGACAGGCTTCAGGGCCACAGCCACGGGAGGTATAGTCCAGATCCTCCTCTCCTCTTTCTCTGGCTCCCGAGGCCCAGGGCTGGAGGGGCCAGGGGGAGGAACCTGGCCAAGAGAGGTGGAAAGGATCAAAGCCCAGTGGGTTTAAAGAGACAAGTCTTCGCTTTCTCTGGCTCCCGAGGCCCAGGGCTGGAGGGGCCAGGGGGAGGAACCTGGCCAAGAGAGGCGGAAAGGATCAAAGCCCAGTGGGTTTAAAGAGACAAGTCTTCGCACAGGGTTTAAAGAGATAAGTCATGGTCCAAACACTTTAATAAAATTATAAGTTACTAGAACTTCCTTAAAAGGAGATTTGGTAACATCTACCAAATTTCTATCAAATTTTAAACAGTTTATTTTTGATCTTACAATTCTATTTCTAGAAAATTTATAGATAAACTTACCCAAAGACATACATTTTAATGAAATTCTTTACATACTCTTTGTAGATGCAAAATATAGGAAACAACTATTATATCTATCAATAAGCTCTTGGTTGAATAAAAAGTTATGCAACAGTATACAGAAGGTGGCAATTTGGTGTGTGGAGCAAGGGGGACGGAGGGGGTAGGAATGGAAGGAGGCATGACGCTCAAGACACCGGTAGAGTGGTTGCTTCTGGAGAGGAATCGGGAGACGGAGGTACAGGGGTAGGATACCTTTTCACTGCATACTTTTCTGAATAGTTTGGATTTTTTTTTTTTTACCATGTGCATATTATTACCTATTCCAAAAAATATTATGGCTAATAATAAAAATTTCATAATTAAAAGAAGGAAGTAGGAGATGCCAACACAAGGGCTAGGGGTAAGACTCTGTACTCTAGGGCAAGACTTAGCAACAATTTTTGGCCCCTACTCCCATAATTAATTGGGCTGTTAGTCCATGAAACTAGTACTACATATTATTCATCACCTCTGAGGACTGGGAGAAGAGAATTATGCCTAAAGGAATAGCACCAGTCTGAGTGAACTATGGCCACAGAAAAAAGATTGATTTTGGT
This sequence comes from Galeopterus variegatus, assembly GCF_000696425.1. Taxonomy (NCBI): domain Eukaryota; kingdom Metazoa; phylum Chordata; class Mammalia; order Dermoptera; family Cynocephalidae; genus Galeopterus; species Galeopterus variegatus. The sequence goes on along the minus strand of NW_007727497.1, from coordinate 273,568 downwards.
GAGACAGTTATTCTTTGGGAAAGTCCACAGATTTTTTCTCTGATGTAGGCTCTGGAAACTGAACTTAGAGTTTCCTCTGAGAGAGAGCTAGACTTCCAAAGATAGAATCTAGAACACAACAACTCTAAGAAGCTTAGGTCAAGGGGCAATGCCTACCGGGGGGTTGGTAGGCGGGAGAGTGGTGCTAAGCAGCTGATGCGCCTCGTCCCAGTGGGCCTGCAGCATGGCTTGGAGACGTTCTACCAGTTCCACCCGCTGTTCCTCCAGCTGTTGGTTCCCACTCTGCAGGTCCCGCACTTGCGCTTGCTCCCGGGCCAGTCTATAGAAAAGAGAGGAGAGAAGACTCAGGACTTTTAAGGAAAACGAGACTTGGAGAATGAGAAGTGCCAGGATGTAATGTCAGACATCTGAAATTCTGATACGAGCTGAGGCCAATTTAGAAGAGAATAGATCTACTGAAGTTACAGCTCTTTACCATTCTCAGCTTGGGTTCTACCCATAGGAAAGGGTCTGAGGCCTAAAAGGGATACTCCAGGGACTAGTACCTTAGCTCATAGTCCTGAGCCACCTGTTGCTGCCGTTCCTCTCGTTCTGCCATTTCCAACTTGAACTGAGCCAACTGAGTGGCCAATTCCTGCTGGTGCTGTCCATTCACGTCCTGCAGCTGCTTCCTAAGAGGTGAAAGGTGAGAAAAGAGGACTGAGACTGGAAATAGAAGTGATCAAATGAGAAAAAGACAGAATGTGTGCATATGAGAGTGAGCCAAACAGCCACAGTCAGCCTGCCTGGCAATGGCACAAGAAAGAGGGAAGGACAAAGCTGGAGTATGAGGATGGTTTCCCCAAAAGCAGAGACGGGGATGAGGATATATAGGAAAGTGATTTATTTTAGCATTTCCAGAAAAAACTGGTACAGGAGTGGGGTTCAGAGAATTGAGACAGGGATGGGAAGGAGGTTCAATCCCACAGAGCAGTATAGGTCACACCTCAGCACTGTCCCAGCAAGAGAGCTGGAAAATGTCCCACACTCATCAGTTCTTGGTTACAGGCTACTCCCTATGGGATGAAAATCCTGGGTACTTCTGCCTGTCCATGAGCACCTAAAGGCAGCTCTCCCAAGAGACTTAGGTCCATGCTGATGGGACTGAAAGTATGCTGGGAACCAGCAAATTGAAAAAAAGGAAAGGGACGTGGAGAGGGCACTAAAATACCTGCTGTGGCTGGGGAGAAGCAGCATCCAGTAGGTCCCAAGTACCTGTGATGTTCCCTCAGGGAGGCTGCTTGCCGCAGGCTGTTCTCCTGAGCCTGAGCCAGCTGCTCTGTCACCCGCTGCTCCAGCTGCACAGCCAGCTCTGACTCCATCTGGATCCGCTGGCTTTCATACCGGGCCTGGGAGTGAAGGAAGGGGGATAATAGCACAATTTTGTTTGGGTTTGGAAGCAGATGGAGGATATAACAGACAAAATCCAGTACCAATGTTCCCCTCATATGCTTAAGGGATGAAGAACAAGAATTTTGCCACAAGGAATGGAAGAGGTTCCCTTTCCTTATTAAACTATAAGGTACTCACACCTTATACATACCCAAAAATGAAAATGACTTTGGGCAAAGAAATATATTTTTTAACCAAAAGAAATTTTAGGTAGAGCAATCAAATCCATTATATGAGTCTGAGATAACATATGTAGTACCCCTAGTACATTACCTGAAAAGCAGGAGGCATTCAATAAATATCAATGCCCCTTCTTCCAAAGGAGAGTCAGTTTATAATTGCTTTCTCCATTTTCCCACCTCACATTCCTTCTTCAGTTCACTGAAATCTGACTTCCACATATAGCATTTCATTGCAAAGAACTTAATTCCAAATCCAATAGTGGTTATTTCTCAGTCTTTATCTCATGTGATCTCACTGCAACACCTGACATGCCAGGTCAATCTTTCCTTCTAAAAACATCTTCTTCTTAGCTCCCATGATACCACCATCTCCTCCTCCTCATTCTATCTGACTCAGTCTCAGCTGATGGCTCTTCTTCTAACTGCCCATAAAGGTTGAATGTTTCACTGAGTTCTGTCCTTAGTCCTCTTTTTTACTATATGCTAACATGCCAGGTCACTGATGATTTTACATGTGTATAATAAACTTTTGGCATTTAGGCCAGGTGTGTTTTTTTTGCTACAATTTATACCTTAACACTTCCTAAATCTGTCTCTTTAGTCTAGACATTTTTCCAAGCTTTAAGCCTATATGCTTAGTAACCTAATGAATACTTCTATTTGGATACACCTCAAATAGAACACATCCAAATTCAGCTCATTTGATTTTTACCCTCAAACCTTCTCTTCCTATTTCCTGCCTTAGTTAATGGCACCATCCCCACTGAAACACCAAGCTACTTGAAACCTGGAGTCATCCTTGACTACTCCTACTTCTTTACCCCCTCCAAACAGGTTGTTCAATTCGACTTCCTTAACATCTCTCCAATTTAACCCTCTACTTACTACCGCATTAATTCGACGTTATTTCAAATCTGATTGAACTTTCTGCCTCTATTCTACTCTTCACTCTCTCTCATTTTGGCCCCAATAAAAGCCTCCACATTGTACCTTAGTGAACATTATAAAACACAGATATGCTCAATTTATTCCCTGATTGAAACTCTTCAAATGCTCCCATTTTCTAAAGAATAAGTTTCCGACTGTTTAAAAACCCTTTATGATCTCCCACCACCCATCTACCTGTCCCAAAACAGATTCCAATCATACTAAACTCTTTGCAGTTACTTAAATCTTTTAATGAAAAAGTTTAATATATATTCCCTTTGAGTCATTATTTCACTTTTAAGATTCTACCCTACAGAAATACTCATAGGGGTGCAAAAGATTTATGCACACTGATGTTCACTGCAGCACTATTTTTAATAGAGAAAAACTGGTATTGATTTAAATTTCCTGTTTTAAAATGCTTAAACTATGATTAATCCATTCAGTGTAATTTTATATCACCCTTAAAAATAATGGGGCACATATTTATGTACTGGCATGGGAAGATGTCTATAATACATTGTGAGATTAAAAAAAACAAACAAGCAGCAGCAAACACATAGTATGCTCATATTTTTTTTGAAAGACCAACCCATTTGCTCATATATGAAAAGGTTTTTAAGGACACACACCAAGTGGTGTGATAAGAGAAGGCAACCAACATTTTTTACTTCTGTATTATTTCAACTTGTTTTACAGATTACTTATATATATATATATATATATACAAGTTTTTTTGGCAGCTGGCCGGTATGGGGATCCAAACCTGTGACCTTGGTGTTACCAGCACCACACTCTCCCAAGTTAGCTAACCGGCCAGCCCCTACTTTTATATTTTAAGAATATTTTTTAAAGTTCTCTGGGAATTCTATTTTAACTGTCCATGCAAAATTGGTGGCTCCTTTCTTTGTCATTATTATTTAATTCATAAATAAACCTTGATGGACCAGCCCATGGCTCACTCGGGAGAGTGTGGTGCTGATAACACCAAGGCCATGGGTTCGGATCCCATATAGGGATGGCCGGTTAGCTTACTGGGTGAGCGTGGTGCTGACAACACCAAGTCAAGGGTTAAGATCCCCTTACTGGTCATCTTTTAAAAAAATAATAATAACAAATAAATAAATAAATCTTGATAACATAAGTATGCACGTTATAATTTCTAAAGTAACCCCTAAACAAACAAACAAACAGAAACTGAGTTGATTTCAAAATTAGTTGGGAAAAAAAGTGGCATGAAAAAAAAATAATGAATCTAAAAGATGACAAGAAAGGAAATTAAACACTGAATTTACAAGATAAAAAAAGATATAAAGTGAGACCTACATCCAAATACAAACAAATAAATGAAATGTAAATAAACAATACACCAGTTAAAAGGCAAATATATAAAGGTAAAAGTAAAAGGATAAATATTTGACAGGCAAATTTTTTTTTAAAAGGTGGTGCAGTTCTATTAATATCAGGCAAAGATAGACTCAATCTTACAAGAGAGATAGAGGCACCTCATGAGGATATAACATTCAACTGACCAGGAGACATATAGTAATTTAAAAATGTATATGCAAGGGCCGGCCTGTGGCTCACTTGGGAAAATGTGGTGCTGATAAAACCAAGGCCATGGGTTCGGATCCCTATATAGGGATGGCCAGTTAGTTCACTTGGGGGAGCATGGTGCTGACAACACCAAGTCAAGGGTTAAGATCCCCTTACCAGTCATCTTTAAAAAAAAAAAAAAAAGTATATGCATTTAAAATGCATGAGGCAAAACAGACTACAAGGAGCAATAGATAAATACACACTCAAAAAGAAAAAAATAAGTAAGGATATAGATGATTTAAACAGCACAATTAACAAAGTAAAAGATATATATGCAAAACTGTACCCAACTATAAAATATATATTTTCAGGCACACATGAAATTATTTGGAAAAATTTACCATATAAAGCCATAAAAGAAGTATTGATAACTTTCAAAGAGTTTAAATAAAATAGCATATTCTCTTGTGATATCCACAAGAAATTCTCAAACGATTTGAGAGAAAGAGAAAGGGAGGGGGAGGGGGAGAGCGGTGCAGACAGCCAGCAGACAAATGTACCCAAATGTCAACTGGTAAATCTAAGTGTATTTGTTATACTATTCATGCAGCACTTCTTTAGGTTTGAAATATTTCAAAACAAAACGCTGAGTGGAATATACATAAATAAGTAATTTTTTAAAGACCATGTTCTCTAATCACAAAGCAGTTAAGCTATAAATCAATAATAAAAACATTAGAAAAGCCCCATATCTTTGAAAACAACCAAGGACTTCAAAAGAGTAATCATATGAAAAATTGAATATTATTCAGAAACAAATAAGGAAAATACTACATACATTAAGTTATAGCATACACTTAAATCAATACTTACATAGAAATTTAGAAAAGAAGACTGAAAATGAGCAAGCATCCATGCATCTTAAGAAGATTTTAAAAAGAACAGAGTAAAACCAAAGATAATATAAGAAATGAAATAAAGTACAAGCATTAATAAAATAGAAAACAAAGATCAAAAAAGCCAAAAATGAATCCTCTGAAAATATATTCAATTAAACTATAAGCAAGATCCTGTTGGTCAGTTCAACAAAAGAACAACAACAAAAAGAAACTACAAGCAAGATGGTCTAAAAAAGCAAAAATAAGAAAAATTACACAAATGAGCGATATCAGGAATGAAAAATTAGACATAATTTATAGATGCCATAGACATTAAAATGATAAAATTATTAACAACTTTAAGTCAATAAATTAGAAAATTAGACTAAATGGATGTGTATGTGTATATGTGTGTGTGCGTAAATATATGCATATATATGGGGAAGAAGAGGGAGAGAGTACGCAAGAATACCAAAAATAACTCAAGAATAGAAAACCTAAATAAATCCCATAAACGTTAAAAGAGCAAATCAGTAGTCAAATATAAAATATTCAAGAAGCACATATTAATTCCGACCTTACAAACTATTCCAGAGTATAAGAAGAGAGGGAGGCCGGCCCGGTGGCGCACTGCTACAGTGCGCCGCTTGGGAGTGCGGTGGCACTCCTGCCGAGGGTTCGGATCCCACATACAGACCAGCTGCTCACTGGCTGAGCAAGGTGCGGGTGCAACACCAAGGGTTGCGATCCGTTGCCGGTCATGAAAAAAGACAAAAAGGAAAAAAAAAAAAAAAAAAAGAAGAGAGGGAATGGTCTTTCATGTTTCTAGTACTGGCCAATTAAGTTATTGAGATTAACTCTCCAGCTAGAAAAAGGGGCTGGCCAGTTAGCTCACTCAGAGCATGGTGCTGATGACACCAAGGTCAAGGGTTTGGATCCCCATACCAGCCAGCAACAAAAAATAAAATTTAAAAAATTTTTTAAAACTTACACACACACACACACACACACACACACACACACACACCATTCCTAAAAAGCATCAAACAACTAAAGAAACAGTAAAGAATTACCAGGCCAAAATAAAGACACACACACACACACTTCCTAAAAAGCATCAATTAAAGAAACAGTAAAGAATTACCAGGCCAAAATAAAGAAAAAATGAGAGTCTAGACAGATCAGCAAGTGTGGTAGCTAGCCACTATTGCCCTGAAGGCATCTGCCTACCCTAAAAAATTAAAACCTTTGTTTTGACTGCCTTTGAAAAGGAAAAAATGAACAGAAACCAAAGCCCAATGCCACCTAAGTTGGGAAATCTAACAGGAGACCCTCCCTACAATAAATTGGGACCCCAGTAAGCATCACCCTCAGGATGAACATGAATCAGAAGTGAAACAGCTCACATAAAATTAAAACAGAGCTTGAGGGCCGGCCCGGTGGCGCACTGGAGAGTGTGCCGCTTGGGAGTGTGGCAGCACTCCCGCCAAGGGTTCGGATCCCATGTGGAGACCGGTTCCCGCTCACTGGCTGAGCACAGTGCGGGCGCAACACCGAGGGTTGCGATCCCATTACCAGTCAGTAAAAAAGACAAAAAGGAAAAAAAAAAAAAAAAACAGAGCTTCAGAGACCTGTTAGACAGTATGAAAATATTCCGGCAACGGATCGCAACCCTCAGTGTCGCGCCCGCACCAGACCGGGACCGGCAACAGGATCGCAACCCTCGGTGCTGCGCCCGCACCTCGCTCAGCCAGTGAGCGGGAACCGGTCTGTATGTGGGATCCGAACCCTCGGCGGGAGCGCCACTGCGCTCCCAAGCGGCACACTGTAGCAGTGTGCCACCGGGTCGGCCCTGGAGGTTTTATTTCTTAAAAAAATTAAAAACGTAAGAGTGATGTCATAGAAAATGACAGAGTAGAAAACTCCAAGGGCCATTCCCTCCACCAAAATAACCCTTAAGCTGGACAAAAATACCAGAATCAACTATTTGGAACTCTGCAACCTGTTGAGACATTTACAGCAACCAGGTGAGTACCTGATAAAGGGAAAGGCTGCTGAAGTTCAGTAAGAGTGCTGGGTGCATAAACCAGCTACCATCCTCATTTCTCAGCCTGGCCCTGGCCGTGGGACTGGCTGCCTATGGTACTAGAGTGGCTGGCTGGAGCAAAGGTGGACGGTAAGGACCTTGTCCTCCAAAACTGTGGGATTGCATGTTTAGGTCAGTCTGGCAGTTCCCTAAGAAACCAGAGCAGACAAATGCCTTTATTTCAGCCCCGCCTTGGGCTGCAGCAGCTTCCCTGGAAGCACGTATCAGAAATTTCAAGAGATACATACACTTTCTAGGGGGAATCCAGATATTTAAGAAAATCTGTCAGCTCACAGGCTAACTGCATAGATAATGGAACAGAAACAGCAATACCCACACACAAAAAGGAATACAGACTTTGCAAAAATAGTAGGTAAACATCACTGTACAAATGGATGGCTATAGCCATCAAAAGCAGTCACTGAGGAGGCAGCAGTATGACTAGGGTTAACTCTGGGGACGCGGTGAGGAGAGACATGAGGCTGAGCTGGGTCCTGACAGTACTGTCCATCTGCCTGAGCACCCTGGCCTCAGCCACAGGGGCCAAGGGCCAATGGAAGCTGCCAATCAGAGTCAAGAAGCAGGTGGATCACTGTCCCATCAAATCTTGCAAGGGGGACAACCTTTGTATGCACTACATGGGGAAGCTGGAAGATGGGACGGAGTTTGACAGCAGCTTGCCCTAGAATCAGCCCTTTGTCTTTTCCCTCAGCATGGGCCAGATCATCAAGGGCAGGGATCAGGGGCTACTGGGGATGTGTGAGGGGGAAAAGCAGAAGCTGGTGATCCCATTAGAGCTGGGGTTTGGACAGCAGCAAGCTCCTCCAAACATTTCAGGTGGTGTTCAAGGTGGAGCTGCTCAAAATCAAGCAACATTCAGAACTGTAGCCAGAGTCAGGAGGGGTGGTGGAGACAGGTCTCCATCAGGAACCGGATTGTTAAAAAAAAAAAAAAAAAAGCAATCCCTCAGGCAGGAGAGAATATAATTTCCAGAGTTACCACATTATAACATTTCAAGTGACCAGTTTTCAACAAAAAAATTACAAAACATACAAATAAACAGGAACCGGATTGTTTAAAAAAAAAAAAAAAAAGCAATCCCTCAGGCAGGAGAGAATATAATTTCCAGAGTTACCACATTATAACATTTCAAGTGACCAGTTTTCAACAAAAAAATTACAAAACATACAAATAAACAGGAAAATATGACTCATTCAAAGGAAAAGAATTTGACAGGGACTATTTCAGTGGAAGTCCAGACACTGGGATTACTAGTCAAAGCCATTAAGTCACGGAGAAAGAACTAAAGGAAATCAGGAGAATGATATACGAACAAATAGGCAGTATAGCTAAAGAGACTGAAATACATAAAAGGAACCAAATAGAAATTCTGGAGCAGGGCTGGCCAGTTAGCTCAGTTCATTAGAGCACGGTGTCATAACACTAAAGTGAAAGATTCGGGTCCCTGTACCTGCTGGATGCCAAAAAATAAAAAGAAAGAAAGAAAAAAGAAATTCTGGAGCTGAAAAGTACAATCAGTGATATGAAAATCTGATTACATACTACACACCTATTAGAACAAGCAAAACCCAGAACACTAACACGACCAAATGCTGGTGATTACGTGGAGCAACAGAAACTCTCATTCACTGCTGAAATACAAAATGGCACATCCACTTTGAAAGACAGTGTAGGGGTTTCTTAACAAAACTAAACATACTGTTATCATACGACATAGCAATCATGCTCCTTGGTATTTACCCAAAGGACTTGAAAACTTATGTCCACAGAAAAACCTGCACATGGATATTTATAGCAGCTTTCTTCATAATTGACAAGACTTGTAAGCAACCGAGATGTCCTTCAGTAGGTGACTGGATATACCGTGGTACATCCAGACAATGGCATACTACTCAATGCTAGAAAGAAATGAGCTGTCAAGCCATGAAAAGACATGGAGGAAATTTAGATGCATATTGCTAAGTGAAAGAAACCAATCTGAAAAGCTGGGTGTGCAAACTAGCTTAATCTATGTACTGCATTATTCCAATTATACAACATTTTAGAAAAGGCAAAACTATGGAGACAGTAAAAAGATCAGTTTTTGCCGGGGACTAGGGAGGAGGGAGAGAATTTTTAGGGCAGTGAAACTACTCAATACTCTATACTATATACCTTATATACTGTAAAGGTAGATACACGTCATTATATTTTTTTTTTTTTTTTTTTTTTTTTGCTGGCCAGTATAGGGATCAAACTCGAGACCTTTGGTGTTATCAGCACCACACTGTAACCAACTGAGATAATGGCCAAGTGAGCTAACTGGCCATCCCTATATAGGGATCCAAACCCTTGGCCGTGGTGTTATCAGCACCACACTTTTGTTTTGTTTGTTTTTTTGACAGCTGGCCAGTGTAGGGATGGAACTCTGGACCCTGGCATTATCAGTACCACGTTCTAACTGTCCTAGCTGCCAGCCCCAACATGTCACTATAAATTTATCCAAACCCATTGAATATACAACACCAAGAGTAAGCCCTAATGTAATCTATGGACTCAGGGTGATAATGATGGGTCAACACAGGTTTATCAATTGTAACAAATGCACCACTCTTGTGGGGGATGTTGAAAATGGGGAGGCTATGCGAGTATAGATGCAAGGGGTGTACAAGAAATCTCTGTACCTTCTGCTCAATTTGTCTGTGAACCTAAAACACCAAAGTTCATTTAAAATAAAACTCACTAGAGGGGCTCAATGGCAGATTTGAGCGGGTGGAAGAGTGCACTTGAAGATAAGGTAATTGAAATTATCCAGTCTGATTAGCAGAAAGAAAAAAGAAAGGAAGAAAATGAATAGAACCTCAGTGACCTGTGGGAAACTATCAAGTATACCAACATATGTATTATGGAAGACTCAGAACAAGTAAAGAGAGAAAAAGGGCAGAAAAAATATTTAAAGAAGTTACAGCCAAAGGTTGGCCAGTTAGATAAGTTGGTCAGAGCACGGTGCTGATAACACCAAGGTCCAGGGTTCAATCCCTGTACCAAACAGCTACCAAAAAAAATTTTTTTTCCCTTCCAAATTTGGTGAAAGACATCAATCTATACATCCAAGAAGCTCAATAAATCTAAGCAGGATAAACTCAAAAGATCCACACTAAGACACACTGTAGTCAAATTGTCAAAAACAGAACACTCATTCTACTTTACAGAATGAGGTGTTGCCTGATTCTAGAATCACAAATAAAACTAATTAAAATCTTTAAAAAACAAAACAAAACAAAAAAACCTATCAAAAGCCACAGGCAAAGAGAGAATCTTCAAAGCAGCAAGAGAAAAGCAAGTCACCATTTACAAGGGATCCTCAACAAGACTAACACCTGATTTCGCACTTGTCAACTAAGAATTCTATACTGGGCAAAGAAATTCTTCAAGAATGAAGGAGAAATTAGACATTTCAAGATAAACAAAAGCTAATAAGAAGTGTTAAAGGGAGTCCTTAAGACTAAACTGAAATGAAACTGTACAGTGACTTGAAGCCATATTAAGAAATAAAGAACACTGATAAAGGTCACTACATAGGTAAATATAAAAGCCAGTATTACTGTACTTTTGGTTTGCAACTACTTTTCTTCTATATGAGTTAAAAGGCAAATGCATAAAACAATAGTTATAGGGCTGGCCCCATGGCACACTCGGGAGAGTGCAGCACTAGGAGCGCAGCACTACTTTTCTTCTATATGAGTTAAAAGGCAAATGCATAAAACAATAGTTATAGGGCTGGCCCCGTGGCACACTCGGGAGAGTGCAGCACTAGGAGCGCAGCGCCGCTCCTGCCGCGGGTTCGGATCCTATATAGGAATGGCCGGTGCACTCACTGGCTGAGCGCGGTGCGGACGACACCAAGCCAAGGGTTGCGATCCCCTTTCCAGTCAAGAAAAAGACAAAAGGGCCGACCCCGTGGCGCACCCGGGAGAGTGCAGTGCTGGGAGCTCAGCGGCGCTCCTGCCGCGGGTTCGGATATAGGGACGGCCGGTGCACTCACTGGCTGAGCGCGGTGCGGACGACACCAAGCCAAGGGTTGCGATCCCCTTTCCAGTCAAGAAAAAGACAAAAGGGCCGACCCCGTGGCGCACTCGGGAGAGTGCAGTGCTGGGAGCTCAGCGGCGCTCCTGCCGCGGGTTCGGATATAGGGACGGCCGGTGCACTCACTGGCTGAGCGCGGTGTGGGCGTCACCAAGCCAAGGGTTGCGATCCCCTTACCGGTCACAAAAAGGGCCAAAAAAAAAAAAAAAACAATAGTTATAAATCTGTGGCAATAACAATATGAAGGATGAGAGATGGAGATATATACAAATGGAGTTTTTGTATAGTAGTGAAACTAACGGTGGTATTATTCAAACTAGGTTGTTGTAACTTTAAGATGCTAATTGTAATCCTAAGGTAACCACTAAGAAAATAACTTTAAAAATATATAGAAAAGGAGAGAAGGCAATCAAATGTTTCCCTTCTTCACTCCAAAAAGAAAAAATCAATGAAATACAAAAAAAGGCAGTAATGAATGAATTAAGGAACAAAAACATATAAGACATAAAGAAAACAAACAGCTAAACGGCAGAAATATGTCCTTTCTTATCAGTAATGACTTTAAATGTAAATGGATTTAACTTTCCAATTAAGATGCAGAAATTGAAGAATGAATTTTAAAAAACACGTAATCCATCTATATGCTGTCTACAAGAAACTCACTTTACAGCTTTCTTTTTTTGCTTTTTTTTGGTGGCTTGCCAGCACAGTACAGGCCACTCTGCATGTTGGTGTTATCAGCACCATGTTCTAAACAACTTAGCTACCCAGCCAGTCCAAGAAACTCACTTTAGATACAAAGACACAAAAAGGCTGAAAGCAAAAGGATGAAAATAATATTCCATGCAAATAGTAACCAAGAGATCTGGGGTGGCTATATTATTATCAGACAAAATAGACGTTAAGTCAAAAAAGTTAAATAAAGAAGATATAACAATAAGGAACATACATGCACTTAATAAAGCCCCAAAATATATGAAGAAAAAACTGACAGAATTAGAGGGAGACAGTTCTTCAATAATAGTTGGAGACTTCAATACTCCATTTTCAATAAATTATAGAGCAACAAGAAAATAGAGGACCTGAACAACACTGTAAATCAGGCACTACTCTGAGTGTTGGAGTCTCAACAATGAGCAGACAAAAATCCTTGCCCTCATAGACCTTACAGAAAATCAACAGGATAAAAAAAAGTACAATATGTAGTATACTAGGCAGTGATAACTGCTGAAAAGAAAACTTAAACAGGGAAAGAGTAAGAGGGATTGTCAGAAGGTCCAAATTTTACTTAGTGTGTTTGTAGAATACTACACTAAGATGACATCAGAGTAACAAGTAGTTCTCCTTATGCTCAATTATTGTGCTCATCATACTACTTCAAAAATGTGTATACTTTGAGTCTACAAGAGTCACAACCACACAAAAATGTGTGTACTAGATAAACTCCCCATCTAGCTGGTGAGCTCCTTGTCAGCCAGGACTATTTCCAGCTCCTAGCACATAGCTTACATAGAGGAGCTGCTCAACAGGCTTAATGAATTGAAATGAGAATAATAATTATGTGTGCACACATACACACACACGGCTAGAACCAGTGCATGGGGCACAGTAGTCTAAAATGGCTACTGAATTATTTACTAATGCCTTTACCCATGGCTCCTGTAGAGGGGTAGAAATCTTGATTCCTATTTGATTATTAGATAGGGTTTTTAGGTAATGCATGTATGGGACAAAAGTCTCGAATAGGAGGCAAGAGCCCACAGTTAGAGGGCAAGAGCCCACTGAATCAATTCTATCAATTCTAATCAAGTATATGTTGAGTCTCAGTTGATTTTTAGTATACGGTTTTTAGGTAATGCATGTATGGGACAAAAGTCCTCGGACAGGGGGCAAGAGCCCACTGAATCAATTCTAATCACTATTTAGGTAAGTGATTGTATACACTGATTTTTAATATAATGGGTTCATTGGAAGATTTTGTGAGAAGGAAACTTACACAGGTTTAAAGCCTTTAATGTGAACAAGAGAACAGAAACAAAACAGGGACTGTTCTGACTGCAATAACTCTTAATACAACAAAACTTAAATGATGGGAAAATATGTGAGTTAAGATTTTCAAGGATGTTTTGCTAGATTAGTTAGTACACGGGGATTGTTCCACATTTTGCTTAAGGCTGTTTCTTTAAGTTTCTTAAGAAGTCAGGCACTTTACTGATTATCTTACTGTTTCTTTTGCATGTCACATGGCTTAGATTTATGACTCTTTTATTTATTTATTTATTTATTTATTTTTAAAGATGACCGGTAAGGGGATCTTAACCCTTGACTTGGTGTTGTCAGCACCACGCTCACCCAGTGAGCCAATCAGCCATCCCTATATGGGATCCGAACCCACGGCCCTGGTGCTATCAGCACCGCACTCTCCCAAGTGAGCCACGGCCGGCCCAGATTTATGACTCTTTTAATGGTATATTGTTTAAACTATTTTGAACCATGCCTGCTTGGATGAAGATTGTTACATAGCCAATTTCTTTATGTTCTTACTATGGTTGATTAACCATCTGTTCTTTTCCTGTAATTTCATTGTCCTTACAATAAAAACTGAAGCAAAAACCGACTCGGGGCTGTACCCAGTTTCTCCTTCTAACAGAGGAGTTGCTGAGGTGCAGTCCCTTTGGGCTTCTTGTTGCACTCATATTGCTTTGAGTAATCTTTTTTGCGTCTTCATTACACAGCGAGAGGTGTAACAGGCTCACAATGATAAATTAGTTTCCCTGCAGTCAGTCCTCCAATTTAATGAACTAGATGGAAAGTAAAAGGAGTGTGTTTTTTCAAACACTGGTCTCACTGACCCAGAAATTGGGTACCTCTTTCAGTCAACTATTAACTAGGAACAAAGTCTCTCAGACTGACTTGCTCTCAGAAACTCATCAATTCACCCTTAAAACATTTTACACATAAAAACAAAGGCTCATAAAGGTCAAAATTCTAGTTAAGGGCTGAGCCGGTGGCGCACTCGGGAGAGTGCATTGCTGGGAGCACAGCGACGCTCCCGCCGCGGGTTTGGATCCTATGTAGGACTGGCTGGTGCACTCACTGGCTGAGTGCGGTGCGGGCGACACCACACCAAGGGTTGCGATCCCCTTACCGGTCACGAAAAAAGACAAAAAAAAAAAAAAAGTTTAGGGCCGGCCCGTGGCTCACTCAGTAGAGTGCGGTACTGATAACACCAAGGCCCCGGGTTCAGATCCCATATAGGGATGGCTGGTTTGCTCACTGGCTGAGCGTGGTGATGACAACACCAAGTCAAGGGTTAAGATCCCCTTACCGGTCATCTTTTAAAAAAAAAAAAAAATTCTAGTTAAGATGTAGAACTGAGTGTCCTGACCTAACAATCCAGTGCTCTTTCCTCTTCAATGCTGTACCTCCATCACGGACTAGAACAGAATTCTCTCCAACCCTTTACTCTATTCCAGGTATCAGCAAACTACAGCCCAATTCAGCAATCCACTGCTTATTTTTGTAAATAAAGTTTTATTGGAACACGGTCATGCTCATTTGTTTATTTACTGTCCACTGCCCTTTCTGTGGTATAACAGCAGAAATGAGTAGTTGCAACTGAGACTGTACAACCCACAAATCTAAAAATATTTAACTGTCTGGCCCGTTATAGAAAGTTTGCCAACATCTGCTCTATTCCATAGGTCTGACTAATTTGGATTTAAAATTCAATATGATAGGTAAAGTGTTTTTCAAAGTCTAATATCTGACAACCAATTTTTGAGTACTATTCTGTGCCAGGTCATGTGCTGTTATGGGAATTTCATAAGTAAATAAAAGAATCATTGCCCTCCTGGGTTCCTGACCTAACCAGGGGGATTAATACAAAGTTATTTAAGTAATGAGAATTACAAAGCAGACTGTTATGATTGGAATCAGGTCTCTATCAAAAGCTTTGACATACACTCAATATATGTGCTTATACAGCCAACACACTAAGTGTCATCTCTCTTAAAATAACACAAGGTATCTTTAATAGATTTAAGTCTATTCACTCCTAAAGTAATACTAAGTCAGTCTGACAAATTGTGGAAAGCTGTTACTCACTGAGAAATGGTTCTGAGTTTAAGACAGAATACTACTCATACTACTTAGAAACTGTTGATGAAATAAACCCAAAAACTTGAAATGGGAGTGTCTGTCACGACTCCTAAGTCACTCTGCCTCAGACCTACTTCTCTCAACTATTAAAACACCTCAAGAACCATGTGCCTCCTGACCTGCACCAAACTCATTTCCAGCTGCAGCGTGTCTCTCTCTCTTCGAGCTATATCCAGCTCTCCTTCTAACCGCCGCACCTCAGACTGCACCAGTGCCAACTGCTGCTGGGCCTCCCGGGCTGCCTGGGCCTCCCTCTGGCTGTTCCCCTAAAAAAGGGAAGTCAAACTTAAGTACATACCTCACTTTTTATCTCCTGGTTATCTCTATTCCCCCAATTCATCCTCTCATACCCTAAAACTCAAGCTGCTTCTCTCTATTCTCCCATTTGTCCTATTTTCCATCCTTATTTAATCTCACTCTCTGGCCTTCCACGTATGTGGTGCCCCCAGCCCTTCCTGCTGGCCCTACACTCTCAACCTTGTCTCCCATGTATAACTCTTCACTCTCCATCCCTGTTCCCTATATATGTCCCATATTCTGACATCCCATCCCACTGAATTATTTTGCCTTTCATCTGTTTCCCATTCCCCAACTCTTCCAACTGCTCTCTTTACCTTTTCCCTTTCCAACTGAGCCTGGCTCTCCTCTTTCAGTGCCTGGTAGCATTCCTTAAGCTGGTGTTCTTGCTGGGCCCAAGTCTGCCGTTCTTCTTCTAGGGCAACCTGAAGTGTCTCCAACTGTCGATGCTCACTGAGTTGCCGAGCCCGAGCCTCATCCCGTTCTTCCTGCAGGGCCTGGCACCGTTGCTGTTCTACCTCCAAGCTCAGGGTCAGAGCTTGCCTTTCCTCTTCCTAAAGCCCCAGGGAGAAAACCAAGATCCTTAGTAGCCTGCCCATACAATGTGCCCACTGAGAATTATGCACATTAAAAATACAATAGTTGACGAGCTCACAGTATTATAATATAGTAGATAAGAGCTCCTGTTCCAGAGTTAGGTAGACCAGGATTCAAATTCCACTTAGAATCCTAGTTCTATCATTTACTATCCGTACTTAGGCACACATCCTTATTTGCAAAATGGAGATAATAACAGAGTCTACCATGTGAGGATTAAAGTAAAAAGCATTTGTGAAGAATTTAGGACAGTGTCTGGTACATAGTAAGTACTCATTACCCGATAGCTATCTTCATCATCATCAAAAGAAATTCCACAAAGATTAGAAAATCCAGCCTACAATCATGAACTAGTCAAGCAGCAACCATCATCAGCACTGCTGGCTGTAGCCTACTGAGACAACTAGTACAGCATGCAGGTAGCAAGCATGCGTCATACATGCAACAAGTGCCAAAACTAGTTACTAACTCATATGGATAATCATCTTGCCATTTTAGCTCAAAGAAACTTGAGTCTCACCCCATACATCTTTCGTCTATGCTCTAGACCAGAGTTCACAAACCAGGCTGAACAAAATCACTTAGAAAATTTCTAAAAATATTTGGGTTCCCCAACCCCATCATCAAAAGTTCTGGGAATGGCTTCCAGAAATCTATACTGTATTTTAACATAATTCCCCAGATGATTCTAATGTTCTAATGAGGATACAATTTGCAGAGTCTCTGAAACTTACTTGGTGACAGAACCTGTTTTTGTAGAATATCTAGCAGAACCAGTATTCTAAGGAACATGTTTTGGGAAACACTGCCCTGGGGCAACTCAAACTGTAAACTCCCACAATCCCACCAACAGCCCATAGCTCTCTAGAATTAACAGCCTCTGATGAAATTAACCCAGCCCGTCTTCTTCTCACCAGTGTCTCCTTTTCCCGTTGCTGCAGTCTGGCACTTTCCTGCTCACGATTCAGGGCCTCCATGGCCTCAGAAAGACTTTGTTCTAGGCGGGTTACTGTCTTTCAGGGAGAGAGGAACATAAGACAGAGCAACTGAGGGAAATGTCTACATACTATACTTCAAAAAGCATTAACGGGGCCAGCCTGTGGCTCACTCGGGAGAGTGCGGTGCTGATAACACCAAGGCCACGGGTTCGGATCCCGTATAGGGATGGCTGGTTTGCTCACTGGGTGAGCATGGTGCTGACAACACCAAGTCAAGGGTTGAGATCCCCTTACCGGTCATCTTTAAGAAAAAAAAAAAAAAAAGCATTAACAATGAAACTTGAAACTTCAGAGTTAACTAAACGACTTGGGAGCCAAAGAGAAGACTACACGGTGTGGGGAAAACCAAGAAGACATCAACAAAGAAGTCTGACAGCAGAAACAGTGAGGGAGAGGAATAAGGAGACGAGAAGAATTGTCAGACAGCTGCTGCAAGATCGAGGTCAATCTGTTGGGACCTCTAATTCCAGAGATATTTCTACCCCTTTCCATCTAGAGATCTGTGATTTAAGTTCTAATGCCACATGATCCAGGTCACCCACCTCCTGCTGCTTGCTTCTGGTGAGTTCTGCCACCTGGCGTTCCTCTTGAAGTCCCCGAAGCACCTCTGTCCGCTCAGCCTCATGCCGGTTCCAGCCCTCCACCACACGGGCCAGGGTCTCAGGAAAGGCAAGTAAGATGGAATTTCAAAATTAACTTTTTTGCCCTCTTTCTACGCACAGGAGCACGGTCAACAACCGCCTTCTCCCAACAGTCAGTAAAACAACCCCTTACCCTAGCTCTTAGCAGGCACAAAGAAATATTGGCTTGCCACTCCCTTACTTACTATCCCTTAATGCTCTCCATGGAGAGACCCACCCACATTTTGCTTCCCTGGCACCTTGTCCAGTTGTTCAATCATGATATCTTTCTTGCGATCGGCAGCCACAGCCACGGCTAACTGCTGCTGTAGCTCTAACACTCGGGTCTGCAGGCTCTGAATATGGTGCTCACAATGCTGGGAAGAAGGATGAAGAGTCTGGGTGTTGCCCATCTTTAGTCTGATCACAGTACCAAACTTCCAGCTCTTCTAGGGGGAAATGGGCTGCAGACAGAGAGCCTAGGTCCCAAGAACAGAACTGGTTGGGAGATGGAGAATAAGGAAATCTGGAGCAGGAACCTTGAGGCCTGAGACCTCTAACACCTTCCTTTACCTTCTCAGGAAGTAGGTCCCTAGTTTCCAGACTCTTTCCTTTCCTGGATCTCCTGAGAGAAATTCCCATAAACCTTTTGGCAGAAGTGCAGCAACTCACACGGCTAAGTGTGGGAAGTTACTCCTGCCTTAAGAAGCTCATTGGAGACAATGATTAAACATAGCAAGGATAAAGAAAAAGCCTTTCATTCATGTCCAAACAGTTTAAAATAGATGAAGAGAAGGTTCCAAGAATAACGATCAATGATTTTTACTTTATCTCTGCCTTGTTCATCTCTCTGTTCCCTTCCGACATTAAGGCTGAGGTTCACAGAGATAAACCTCCTTATATCACCAATAGCTACAAATCTTTGCAGAAGCTAGCAAAGTTCATTATTCATTCAACAAATGCTTATGAACTGTTTCTATGTGTTAGGTATATATATACTAGACCTTAGGGAGCCAGTGCTGAGCAAGACAAGGTACTGACCCTCATGGAGTTTAGATTTCAAAGGAGAGAAACAAACAAGATATATCTGAGTGATAAGTTATATGAAAGAAATAACAGAGTGATCTGACTGACTACCTGGAGGGGAGGGAGTGCCATATTAGAATGCTAAAGGAGGCCTCCCCAAAGGAACATTTGAGCAAAGTCCCAGTTTTCAGGCTCTTAACCTTCAGCACTTTTCAGCACTAAAGTCCCCTAATTTCTTTCTTTCTTTCTTTTTTTTTTTTTTTTGCAGTTAGCAGGTACAGGGATCCACACCCATGACCTTGGTGTTATAAGGCTGCGCTCTAACCAACTGAGCTAACCAGCCAGACCTCAAGTCCCCTATCTCTAATCTTTGCTCCTTTCAAAAGGAACCCTTTGTATCTCACCTTACGGCGGGTATGCTCTGAATCCAGTGCATCTTTCAGACCCTGAAATTCCGGAGGATTGAGTGGGAGCCCTGGCCGAAGGCTGGTGTACCGGGGAAACAACTCCTCCAGGGCTTGGGCTGAGCTAGATGGAGATAAATCTTGCAGGGGCCGGGTGCTGAGCAAACCAGGTAGAGAATGTTAGGGTTGAGAAAGCTTTTGAGATCCACTCATCCAACCGTGATATTTTACAAATGACGAAACTGAGACCCAGAAAGAGAAAGAGACTTTTCCAAAGTCATGAAGATAGGTAGTGATAGACCCATTTAATAGCACGAAGATCTGTGATTCACCCTATAATGCTCCTTCCTCTATACCACACTCCCTGCCTTTATAAAGGACTCAGCAGAAATAAACTAACTCTCATGAGGGAAGGACTGGAGGTTGAAAGAAAGCCAGGTACTAGCAAGCAGATGCCCACGTTCCTGAAGGAGTAAAGGGAATAGAAGATAGAAAGGATGAAAACTAAAACCTAAGTGACAAGCTTCTTAGGTCCTTAAGAGGTACCAAAGCAATAAAGAGAGAATTGAGGAACAAAATACTTAGATTTCCAAGAAAGCAAGCAAATTAGGAGAACCCCAAGCAGAACTCACTTGAGTAAGGTGGCTGTGCTGTCACTGTCAAAGGAGTCCTCTTCCCGTCTCTCTGAGCCAGCACCTGGAGTGAGGGGATACCCTGCAGGCAGCCAGAGGGACCCCACAGTCAGGGTCAGGTCAGGATGGGAACAGGGACCATTTGAAGGAGAAGAGAGGAGAA
Source organism: Galeopterus variegatus (assembly GCF_000696425.1). Lineage (NCBI taxonomy): Eukaryota > Metazoa > Chordata > Mammalia > Dermoptera > Cynocephalidae > Galeopterus > Galeopterus variegatus. Next base: position 253,541 of record NW_007727497.1, on the reverse strand, counting down.
GCCCTTTCTTTCTACTTCCCCCATTCTTTCACCCCTTCTCCCAAAGAATGGGAGCCTTCTCTCCTGAAATCTCTTGTCTGTGAGGGCTAGGTTTTTCTCCCTGTTTCCTCTCTCCACTTTCTCCCACCCCTTAAATCTAGGCTCTCCTTCATAGTTCTAGGGAAGGGATTTACTTACGATAGGCCGTATCACGTGAGGTTTGAAGAATAGTCTGGAGTTGACCCCGAACATTTTCCATCTCAAAGATATGCTTAGAACCATCCTAAAAAAAAGCCACATGAAAATCAGATGGAATCTACGTAATCTATATCCTGGAAAAGTCTGGAGGGCAGACTTTTCCTCCAGCACCTGGGAAAGCAAGAAAAACAAAACGGACCCAACAGGGGGTGTCTTAACCTTAAGTCAGAAACCCAAATGCCTCCAGAAGCTGAAAGATAGTGTAAATTAATTAATTAGGCAGGTATAAAAGACTGGTGGTGATTCTTGCCAACTAAAGAGCAAATACCCTATCTAAAGATTGTAATAGTCCATGGCTATCAGTTTTCAAATTCTAGAAGACCTAACCAGTCTGCAAATTGATTATAAGACCTTTTCTATCTAACACCAATACCTATCTTCCCTGTAATATGTATAATTGATTAAACCATATTTTAATGATTTACATGCCCAAATTTTGAGCCATACAATCCAAATAGTTTTGGGCTGAAAGAATCTTAGCATATTTTGCTGCTTTCCTTAAGTCCCTAGTTCCCTTTTGGGACCAAGAAACCTTATCCCCACTTCCAGAGCCAGGTCCCAGTCCCACCAATGTACCCCACAGCGCAGGTGTCTCTGACAAAAAACTCTAGAAAGTTTGACAATTTTCCAAATTATGGTGTCCCAGGTCACGCTCTCCCTCATAAACACTTGCTTCCAGGAATAAGCATGACTAATGATGTAATTAAAGGGAATTTGAAATCCAACAATAGGAGTTCAAATTTCAGCAATTTTTGCTTTTACCACCCCCAGTCCTAAGACTCTGGCATCTAATACCCTAGATAGAGGTCCCCAAAACACACCTCCCTTACCTTTTTCTTCAAGTTGTTCTCCAATCCGACTGACAAGCTGCCACTCAGCTCCTGGGCCAAGCAATCTAACACCTCATGAGGAGGTGGGGAGGTGGAGGGTAAATGCAGCTGGGCTCGGGCTGTGGCCTCTGCCTGTCGGCTGAGGCGCAAAGAAGCATAGAGCTGGGAAGTCACCTCAGATGACACCTGATTTAGCCCCGGGGGTTCTGATGAATCACTCAGGAGGTCCTCCGACCGAAGAGGTGAACTGGGGCTGGTAGCTGCTGTTGCCATGAGTACAGGGAATAGACAATTGGAGACAGCAAGAAGCTGGGAACCCCTAGTTCTGCTTTAGGAGAGTCCAGTGGGAAAAGTTCACAGAGAAAGATTTGGGAGAAGGGAGGAAGATTCCACACCAAGTGTCCTTGGTGAATAAGGGTACCAAGGTTTTCTGGTTAGAGGAAAGGTTTCTACGGGTTCCGGAGGCCATGGAAGAAGGCAAAAGCATTCCTCTCTCCAGTTCCTGGGAACGGCGGAAAAGGAGGTGCAGCGCAGAGGGGGTGGGGAGAGAAGACCTACTGTGGGCAACAGGACCACTGAAGTTCCTCTTCCCAACTAGGAGTGCTGGAAGCTGCAGATCAACCGAGGGACAGGTTATCCCTGGGCAACTGAGCTCTTAAATTCTCACTCCCAGAACGTGCAAACCGAAACGAACCCAAATCCACCAGGAGCCAAATTTCTGTCCAGCTGCCTTATTTGTCCCTCAACTGGCTCCAGTCTTGAGAGGCAGGAACCTCAGGCCCCGGCGCTCCCCGCCCACTTCACCCGTTCTACCCAGGATCAACCCCCCTGTATATCCCCTCCGACTCCTCCTGGCAAGAAAGCCATAGCAGGGCTCCCTAGAATCCCTCTCTCAACCGCCCCAAAAGAAACCTGTGAACATTCAGTCACGGCCTCGGACGTCCCTAAAAAGCACACCGCCCTCAAGCCTAGCCTGAGATCCACCCCAAACACCCCGTCTGACTACTCTCCACACCTGCAGTCCTCAGCCCCCAATTTTGCCAAGGACAAGGGATTGCCCCCCTCCCTTGAGCCCTGGTCCGAAAAGAGAGAGACTCCGCTTTCACGCTGTCCTGTACACTCAAACCCGTTGGCAGCCTCCCGCCCACCGCCCGCAGCCCCGCCTCTCGTCTCGATGACGTCACTTGTGCGCGAGACCACGATCCCAGCAGCTCGTAAAGTCTCCAGAACCCGAGAGCCAGGGCGCGCGTGCGCGGCTCCGGCGGCCACGGATTGGCTAACGGAGGGAGGCGGAGTCTGAAGAGACGTACTGGGGTGGGGTTATACTCCGCAGTTGCAGTGTAAGGACCTGCTGGGGCGGGGCTCCGCGAAAACCGGAAGTGGCTCGTGACGGGCACTCGGAGCAGTTCCGGCGAGTCCGGGGTTGGGGTCCTCACCTTCGCGCCGAGAACCCGGGCGCAAGGAGTGGAGGAGGTACCGCGGCGAGGCTCACACTCCCTGTCCTACAGATGACTGTCCACAACCTGTACCTGTTTGACCGGAATGGAGTTTGTCTGCACTACAGCGAGTGGCACCGCAAGAAGCAAGCGGGGATCCCCAAGGAGGAGGTGATGAGAGGGCCCCGGTGCAGCCCGGGTGAACTCTCATCTCCAAACACACATAGTACCAGCCCAGCCCCTCCTCTCGAAACCCCGACTTGTTCCTACCCCCACCCCGTCTCCCTCAGCAACCGAGAGCTAACTCTGCCCTTCTCCCTCCAGGAGTACAAGCTGATGTACGGGATGCTCTTCTCCATACGCTCGTTTGTCAGCAAGATGTCCCCGCTAGACATGTACGCGGAATCAGAGGGGATGCTGAGAGGAGAGCTAGCCTTGGGAATCTGGGGGTGGGGAAAATTTACTCGAGTGGAAGCGCGTAGAGAGGAGACGGGGACTTTAGAGAGAGACTGAGTCCAGAGCGGGAATGCTGGAGCTGACAGGAACGGGGGTGGGGAAGGTCTGAAAGCTGAGAGTTTGGGGGCGGGGCTAAATAGAGGGGTGAGGGTGGACGGTGTCTTTACTCAACCAGCCTCCTACAAACCATAGAGGAAGAGGGAGGCGACCTTGAGGGGATCAGAAGGATCTCTTTGAGAGAGATCCCATTCCCATTCTTTAACCTCCTCCTTATTTCTGCAGGAAGGACGGCTTCCTGGCCTTCCAAACTAGCCGTTACAAACTCCATTACTACGAGACGCCCACTGGGATCAAGGTTGTCATGAATACTGACTTGGGCGTGGGACCCATCCGAGATGTGCTCCACCACATCTACAGTGCGGTCAGTGCCAGCCCCGGGGACCCTTCCCACAGAGCTCCTTAATAGCTATGGCCACAGCCAGAGCCCCAAGACACCGCCTTAATCCTAGCGTATTATATCTCTATTGAATTCAGAGTTTTCTTAGGGGCTTTTAGATCCTTAAACACTCCCACCACCAGTTCCCCTCAGAGAGGTCTTGCTTCCCAGCCATTGTTGCTTGTGCATTCACACACTCCTAAGGTTTGGGGTTGAAAACAAGAAGTGTCCAAAGCCTGGCTCTAACATCCTCCCTCTCCACAGCTGTACGTGGAGCTGGTGGTGAAGAATCCCTTGTGCCCTCTGGGCCAAACTGTGCAGAGTGAGCTCTTCCGCTCTCGACTGGACTCCTACGTTCGCTCTCTGCCCTTCTTCTCCGCCCGGGCTGGCTGAAGCACCCTACCTCACTCAGAAGAATCTGTGTCTGCCTGGGGCCCTTCCTAACCTGTGCCCCTTGAGGTCCCCCACTGTAAGACCCTCCACCTACCCCCTCCTAGGGCAACACCCTAAAGACCTGTCCTGGTGCCCTCCATCACCAGAATGAAGCCCACAGGAATCTTCCATCTCCAAACCAGTCCCTCTTTCCAGTTTTATCCCCTATCTGATGCTGTGAGAAGCACAGAATAAACTTTTTGTCACCCTCGGTGGCCCAAGCGTGTCAGTTTGAGGGGACCCTTCCTGTCTGCCCCACTCCTGAAGGCTGGAAATAGGGTGGCCCCACCCCCCTGAAGCCTGAGAAGAGGCTGATGGGTTTCTTAACTGCAGCATTATTGACATTTTGGGCTAGATAATTCTTTGTTGCTGGGGCTGTCCTGTGCTTTGTAGGATTTTAGCAGCAACCCTGGCCATCACCCACAAGATACCAATAGCACATCCCTCCTCACTCCCAGTGATGACAATCAAAAATGTTTCCAAACCTTGCTGAATGTTCACTGGGGGACAAAATCCTTACCGGTAAAGAACCACTTTCTTGGGAAGACTGACATGCCCGAGTCCGAGGGTGCAAGAACCACCCTCTTGCGTTCTGCTCACAGAATATTCAAGCTGCGAAGCCTTCGGCAGGAGGGGCTTATGCAGATGAGCGGCAGGCTTGGCTGGGAGGCGGGTGGCTCTATGCAGATGAGGGGGCGGTGCCTGCATGACGATAAGCTGGGCGAGCTGCCGCCGCGGCCGGGGGCCTAGCGGGTCCCGCTGCGGTTCGGGTTGAAGTGGCATTCCTCTCCCGTCCCCTTCATCCCTGGGTCTCTCCCCAGGGACTGCCCCCGACCTTTACCCTCATTTATTTCCCCCTCTACTCCGTGCTCCAGTGCCCCCCATATCTGAATATCACCACTCCTGGCGTCCCCCGCGTTTCTCCCCTCCCGCGACCCCCAGCAGCCGGCCCCCGCTGGCCCGATCCTGCCTGCCGGCTCCAGCCGCAGCCTCCTCAACCTTCCCGCTGTCGCAGGGCTCACCCCACTGCGCCCCTGGGTGTCCGTCCGCGGGCTTCCCGCCCCCTGGGAGTCCCTTTCCCCGCCCTGGCCAGCCGGCATGCAGGTGTCTATCGCGTGTACCGAGCAGAGCCTTCGCAGCCGGAGCAGTGAGGACCGTCTGTGTGGACCCCGGCCAGGCCCCGGGGGCGGTAACGGCGGGCCGGTCGGCGGGGGACACGGGAATCCTTCGGGGGGTGGTGGGTCGGGCCCCAAGGCCCGAGCCGCACTGGTCCCCTGACCCCCAGCGCCTGCTGGGGTCCTCCGAGAGAGCACCAGCCGAGGCACTGGCATGAAATACAGGTATGGGGGTGGCCCGGAAACCCACCCCACCCTATTCCCTTTCGGGACCCCTGAGGCTTCTCGGGATGGCTGCCAAGGCCCCTTCAAACTTCGCTAAGAAGGTTCCCGAGGTTTCCCTTCATTCCATCTCTTCCTCCCTTCACCAGCACTTTCCTCCTCGATCCCTCTCTCGGTCTCCATTGATACCCCTATGAAAGAAAAAAGCGTAACTGGGTATTATCAGACCCAGGCGATGCTCCAGGGTTTCCCTTCTTAGCCCTAGGAAGGCCAGGGATGCACGGATCTCCACGCTGCACCCTCCTCCAATGGAGTTTCCTTGGGTTAGAGTCCTGGAGAGAGGAGGGAGGAAAAAAACGCCTTCTCACTCAGGCCTGCTCGGGGTGCCTCACCCAAATACTGCCCCCACCTGCCCCAAGGGTCCGGTCTTCTGCCACCTTTCTTGGGGGAAGGGAAGTGGGGCCTGTGGGAAGGCTGGACCACATCTTTCATCCCCATGCTGAGAGACAGGGACTGGGTGGGGAAGGTGGACCAAAATGTAACTGATTTTCAGAGAACTGAAACCAGGGGGTCTCAGAACTCACAGTAGAGGGGAGGAGAGGGTTCCTGCTTGGGAATGAGCTCGAGGACCCTGATCTGAACTGCTTTCTCACCTGAGGAATCTGATCCCCTCCAAGTGGCAGTCCCTGATTGGGAAGCTGACAACTGGGTGGGGAGCCTTGAGAGGAGGAGAGGGCTTGCTGTTTCAGAGACAGTCTTCACAAGCCAATGGGAGCAGAGGGAGTGGAGAGGGGAAGAGGGAAAACTAGGCTTTCCTGTCATACTCCTCCCCAGGTATTCTATCTGCCTTTGCTGGAGGTTCATCTACCCATCCCCTTAACCTAGTTAGGGACCCTTGCCTGTCTGAGTGCCTGAACTTGACTTGGTTTACCTCTGCCACCCTGGTATCTGCCCTTTAGTATAGCACTCTTAGAGTCTGTTCTCACAAACTCACCACAATCATCCACATTTCTCCCAGCCTCCTACTCCACACATCACAGAGATGACTCAAACACAAACAAGACCCCACCCAGAAGAACGACAAACCAGACACCATGTCTTCAATGTGATCGGAGGGAATAGAGGTATTGGACAGTGGCTCCAAAGGAACAATCATTTATTTGTTCACTTGTTCTTTCAATAATATTCCTAGGGCTTCTGCTATGGAGATAGCACTGCTTAATCCTATAGGCCCTCTGGGTCTAGTTTCTTTGGACTGAGACACCCTGAGGGCTTCTCAGTCTGTTAGCAGAGGAGCTGAGGGCTGATAATCTAGGTCCCTAATGGAGGCTCCACCCCTTCCCGCTGCTTCTGTATCCCGCAGGAACCTAGGAAAATCTGGTCTTCGGGTATCCTGTCTTGGCCTGGGTGAGTTAGAACGGGAATTCAGGGAAGGGACATTCTTTCATGGCCTGCTTCCCATAGTTCTCACATGCTTGGCTTCTCTCTTGCAGGTACCTGGGTCACATTTGGTTCTCAGATCTCAGATGAGGTATGAGGCATAAGTGGTGGGACCTAGAAGCTGGGTGAGGGGGTGTGAGGGAACCAGAAAAAAGGGAAATGGACCTGGATAGGGGTTTGGACAAGAAGCATGGGGAATGAGGGATCTGAGGCTGGAGGATGGGGAAAGGGGAAAGAATGTGGAAACCAGGGCTGAGGTGTGAAGGGTTAGAGTGCAGTGAGAGAGGTAACTGAGGGAGAGTGACTGACCTTTCAACTCTCTCTCACCTCCTTAGACAGCAGAGGATGTGCTGACAGTAGCCTATGAGCATGGTGTAAACCTGTTTGACACTGCTGAAGTATACGCAGCAGGAAAGTAAGGATTGGGGTAAAAGAGCTAAGTTACATTTGGAAGACAGAGAACATTAGGGCTTCTTGTTTTCCCTCTAAAGAGCCCTAGGAATTGTGAGAACACTAAGGTCCAACCTTTCAGCCCATGGGCCCCCAAAGCATTGTGGAGTTGTAGTCCCAACATCAGTCCCTCTCTAGCTTGAAGGTCAATGGGCATACTATGCAGTCACATTAAATAAAACCAACAAATATATCATGGGCATCAGTTATGTGCAACTATGTAAGGATTATAAAGCTGAATTTTCAAACACACCTCGCCATGTGACACATCCATGGCTTCACATTGGGCTTTTCCAAAACCTAAGATGAACTACCCGTGCCTCTTCTCCATCTGGCAAACACTTCTGCTCATCTTCGAAACTCAGCCCCAATGTCAGCTCCTCCAAGAAGCCTTTGCCCAACTCCCCAAAGTTGGTCACCACCCCTAGTGAGATCCCAAAGTATTTTATTTTATTATTTTTTTGGCTGCTGGCCAGTATAGGGACCTGAACTCTTGACCTTGGTGTTATAACACAGTGCTCTAACCAAGTGAGCTAACCAGCCAGCCCCTAAAGCACTTTATACTGCCTTCTGACACAGTTAATTACTGCTTTATGCAGCCATATTCACTGCTCAACTCGAAGGCTCCTCCTGCCATGGCATTTGTCTTGCTCTTCCACAAACACCTATACAGAGGCTTGCAAAGAGCAGGCACTGCTTCTGGGATGAAATCAACGTATGTTCAAAAAGTGCACAGTCTGAGTGGTTAAACAAACAAAGACAGGGAGATATGAAAGATTAAACAGTAAAACATTTCAGTAATAGTCCACCATAACAACTTAACATTCGTCACAAGTTAGCTCATAATTATGTGCTATGGAAGCTGACAAGAAGGACTGACCATAGACCGTGGCAATCAGAAAACATTTGCTGCATGCAGCAGAATCTAAGCTGAGCTTTGGAGAATGGGTGGGATTTTGCAGAGGCTCAAAGATGGGAGAAGGCAACCAGATGGTTGAAGCCAGACAAGGCAGTGTCCTTCCTGGCTCCACCACAGTCTCTCCCTCTCTTCTCATCCTATTCTATCCCTGTAGCACACCCAACAGGGCTTGGTACATAGTTGATGCACAACAGGTATTTGTTGAATGAATGAATGAAAACTGGACAACTACACCCCTAGTTTCAGGAGTCCCTCCTATTTAGTCCAGGATGTGGCTGACAGCCCAAGTGGGCTCCTGGTTTATGATTTACTTTGCAAGAGAGAGAAAGGTAGGGAGCAGAAGGAATTGATCCACCTTGGAGGGGTCAGTGCCTTGCACTGTCTTTCTTCCAGGGCAGAAAGAACCCTAGGCAACATCCTCAAGAGCAAAGGTTGGAGGTGAGACTGCATTTTGGGGGGTTGCTAGGGATATGATCATCCAAAAATTCTTCTCTTGCTGGTTCTGCTATTTCCCTTTTTTCCAGGAGATCAAGCTATGTCATCACCACCAAGATTTTTGGGGGAGGACAGTAAGTGGCTGCCCCACTACGATTGGGGAGAAGACCTACAAAGAATATGTGAAGGTGTATGGGATGGGGGTGGGGACAGCATTCTTGCACCTGCTCCCCCAGGTCTGCATCCTTTCTGTGAGGACCCATGTGATCCCAGTTCCTCATGTCTCCAGGCCAGCCCTATCTTTGCCATACCTCGTCTTTGACTTACCTTTTCCTACAGGGCAGACACTGAGCGAGGCTTGAGCCGCAAACACATCATTGAGGGTGAGAGTTGGGCTGGCAACCTGAGGTGGCTGGGTATGGAAGCCAGAAGAATAGGGAACATTCTCTGAAGCTCTAGATTGGAGGCTTTGAATAGGGATTTAGGTGGCCATGGCAATGGGGTAAGGCTTGAATTCTTAGTAAACTGAAGCTGAGGTGCTTATCTTCCTCTCTCCACCCCCACCTCCAGGCTTGCGGGGTTCCCTGGAATGCCTCCAGCTGGGATACGTGGACATCATCTTTGCCAATCTCTCAGACCCCAACAGTCCTATGGAAGGTAAAAGCAGCACTCCCAAACCTGACAGTCCTTCAAAACCAAGCATTTCCTCAAACCATCAGCTGGAAGTCAGCCCCTGCTCACAAGGCCTCCCAAGCTCCACAGTGGTAGCTCAGATACCAGAACTTGGATAGGGAGAGAGGCAAAGAACAGATACAAACCTCTCTGACTCCACAGGGATGCCTGGGGTCTTGGTGGGGCAGCAGAGGTCTGCAGATCTGGAGTTCTAGATTCCGGGGTTCTGACAGCGAGATTCTCCCTCTCCCATGTGCCTAGAGATTGTGCGAGCCATGACCTACGTCATCAACCAGGGCCTGGCCCTGTACTGGGGGACATCCCGATGGGGGGCTGCAGAAATCATGGTGAGTGTGTGACCCCACTTCCATCCCACAACTGGTTCTCACTGTTCACGTGGACATTTCAAACCCTGCTGCTCTGGGGGAGGGGGGAGGGAAGGAAAAGGAAGGAGTGCTCTGACCCTCATCTCTTCCCCACCACTACTCAGGAGGCCTACTCCATGGCCAGACAATTCAATCTGATTCCTCCAGTGTGTGAACAAGCTGAACACCACCTGTTTCAGAGGAAGAAGGTGGAGATGCAGCTGCCAGAGCTCTACCCTAAGATCGGTTTGCAGTCTCCTTATCCCTACCATTTCCTTGGCCTCACCCATGCCCTAGGTCCCTTTCCCCACACCAATCCTCTTCCTCTTAGGTGTTGGCTCAGTTACCTGGTCCCCTGTGGCCTGTGGTCTCATTACCAGCAAGTATAATGGGCAAGTCCCAGATACCTGCAGGGCCACCATCAAGGTGAGATCTGGGGATGGCAGAACTGGGCTGGTGTGTGTGTGTGTGTGTGTGTGTGTGTGTGAGTGCGTGTGTGACATGTCTTTTGCTGATTCTCCTTGGCCTCCAGGGCTACCGGTGGCTCAAGGACAAAGTGCAACACCAATCCTCTTCCTCTTAGGTGTTGGCTCAGTTACCTGGTCCCCTGTGGCCTGTGATCTCATTACCAGCAAGTATAATGGGCAAGTCCCAGATACCTGCAGGGCCACCATCAAGGTGAGATCTGGGGATGGCAGAACTGGGCTGGTGTGTGTGTGTGTGTGTGTGTGTGTGTGTGAGTGCGTGTGTGTATTGTCTTTTGCTGATTCTCCTTGGCCTCCAGGGCTACCGGTGGCTCAAGGACAAAGTGCAGAGTGAGGATGGCAAGAAGCAACAAGCCAAAGTCACGGACCTTCTCCCCATCGCTCACCAGCTGGGCTGCACTGTTGCCCAGCTTGCTATTGGTGAGACACTGACAGCGTCCTGAGATCATCCCAAACCTAAGACTGTTTTTTCCCTAGGGAGGACCGTCTTCTTCAGAGACACTTCTTAAGTCTATGTGTTCACTGTTCCCCATCAGTTCTCTTTTTTTCCTCCTCTGGCCCCAGCGTGGTGTCTCCGCAGTGACGGTGTCAGCTCGGTCCTGCTGGGCGTGTGGAGTGCAGAGCAGTTGATAGAACACCTGGGGGCTCTACAGGTGAGCCGGGGACTCAGAGGCAGAGCCCATCTCTGTTCCCTTCCCCGGGAGTCAAGGGCACACTGTCCAACCCAGAATGGCACTGTGAGGTCTTCCACTACAAAGTCCTCATTTTGCTGGCGAGGGTCCCAGGGCGACAAGGCGAGGCAGGAGCACAGCTGTGACTCTTTCCTTGCCACTCGGCCCCATGGGGATGCTTCCCCGCGTCCTCGAACCCCATTCCCTTCCTCAGTGACCCAGCATGTGCTGCCCGCTCCACCGCCCTATTATCCTCCAGGTGCTGAGCCTGCTGACCCCACACACGGTGATGGAGATAGACGGGCTCCTGGGGAACAAATCGCATCCTAAGAAATAGTCCGTTGGAGGCGCACAGACCCAACCTAGAGCCGCTGCAGCCTCCCGGGAACCGCTTCCCCACAGCCACCTCCCTCCCGCTCCGGGTCCCTGAACGCAGCGGCCAGAGCCAGGGTGGCCCCGCCCACTAACGAGTTCCGGCTTCGAGTAGCTATACGCATGAACAAAGCCGTATCCTTCCGCAGAGGGCCTTGTGAGAGAAAGCAGTCCTCCCGCCTTCTACCTACGTCCTTCTAGGCCTTCCTGCTAATCCCTGGCATGAGCTACGGGCCCTCCCCTCTCTGCCACTTGGTCTCGCTCCCTTCTGTCTTCCCCCTATTGCCGAGACCCAGAAAAACAACCTGGCAGTTAAGAAGAAATAGGCAGAGTAACTCAAAAGTGGCCCTTGAAATGTCATCAAAGGGTAATAACCTAACAGGAAGTGAATTGTGATGTCATCTGGACATAGGAAATGGGGCTTTACCGTTATTCGGTACAAAGGAAGCCAGGCTGGTCCTGGCAGGAAGTAAACGATAATCTTTGGGAAACCAGGAGCCTGCCTCCCAGCCCGGAGGTAGAGGACGGCTTAAAACTAGAATTAGTGTAATACTTTTTTCATGCTGAGATGGGGGTAAACGTGTGGAATACAGTGACACAGCACTGACAAAGGTAACAGGAAATTTGATAGCAGATGTATAGTATGCTCTGGCAAAAGTGGCCAGGGTGGCCCTTGGAAAACAAAGTTGGGCCGTGCTTTGCAGGAATTAGTGACAGTTTTTAAGTCATAGCAGAGACAAAGGGCTGACATTAAAGGGTCTGAGGACAGACTTTTGAGCCTTGAGCAGAACTTTCTACCTGGCAGTGGAGGATTGCAGTTTTCCTCCTTGCAATAATCCTAAAGCAATAATGATGGTCCTCTTCTGTAAGACTTCCCAGGGAACTATAAATAAAATCTTAACTTGATTCTTACAGTGTCTGGAATTGCAGGGGGTTGGGAGCTTAGGGTTGCAGTCACATGTCTGGCCCTCTTGCCCCCTTCCATTAGAAAGCTCCCAGCACTAGCTTTCTCTACATTGCTCATTCACCTCAGTCACACAGGCATCAGGCTCCTAGTCACTGCTCTCATCAAGGACATAGGCACCAGGTACCTCAGACCCCAGTTTTCTTCCTTCTTTCTGTTGCCACATTCTTTAGAACCAGAGATCTGGCTTCATAGTTTTGTTGCTCCTCTTTCTATGCGAGACCCAGCTGTTTGACACCCTTGCCCTTGTTTTTTGTTTGTAAAACGGTATTAACCATACTTCTTCCTCGTCTTGTACTTTTTATTTCCTTCTTGCCCAGTTACCACTCATATGCCAAGGAACTGTCTGAGGGGTTTTCTTGTGGCTGAGTGGGAGAGGTGGTTCTGAGGTTGAGGCTTTGTGACTTCGTGAAGCAGAGGTAGAGTGAAGACCCATCTATCGTTGAGGGGATACAGAGAGAAGGAAAGGAGTTAGAATTTTATTTTATTTTATTTTTTTAAAGACGACCAGTAAGGGGATCTTAACCCTTGGCTTGGTGTTGTCAGCACCATGCTCAGCCAGTGAGTGAACCGGCCATCCCTATATGGCATCCGAACCTGCAGCCTTGGTGTTATCAGCACCACACTCTCCCAAGTGAGCCACGGGGCCGGCCCAGGAGTTAGAATTTTAAAAGAAAAGGGCTGGCCCATGGCTCACTTGGGAGAGTGTGGTTCTTGTAGGGACCCCATGGGCGCCTGAACAGGGACACACCCTGGCAATATGGCGCCCTTCCTGGTTCTTCTCCGCAGTAGACAAGGCTGCTGGCGCCAACACCCAAGCCCACCCGCACCCAACCTCAGCCAGTCACAGGTCAAGGCTCACCTCCTGCCCAGCCCCGTCCAATCAGTTACCACCCCGTCCACTCTCTCTCCCGCCCCGGAGCACAGCACCCTATAAATGTACGCGCAGTCCTTGAATAAAGCAGAACTTCTCTGGCGAACTGTTAGCCCGGGTCTCGCGTGCTTCCTTTGTCCGTGCGTCCCCTTCAGTTCTGATAACACCAAGTCAAGGGTTAAGATCCCCTTACCATCTTCCAAAAAAAAAAAAAAAAAGAATTTTAAAAGAAAAAAAGAAAAGTTGAAGATCAGGGGTGAGGGGGACAGAAAAGCAGAATCAAATGGGGTTATGTCAGATATCAGATAATGCCCCTGTTTTTCCCCCAAAGGCCTTTGATTTCCCTGGGACAGAAAGTGGGTGGAAAGTTACAACATTTAAAGATCACAAGGCACAGGAGGATGAGCTCTGCCTTCCTTAAATACAACCTTACCATCTCTCTTCTACCCATCCCCATCCTGCCTTAATCCTGAAGCTGGGCAAGCAGAGTAAAACTAATTTCCAAAAGAGAAGTCAGCAGCATGCCATTTACTGAGTTAGCAGCCAACCGGATCAACTAATGAATACTTACATCCACCCCTATCATCTCCCACTCATTTTGGAAGACAGTGGAGTCAACAAAGAAGCAAAATGTATGACTAAACTATTAGTTATTCTGTAACAAACATACAAGAATTTATCAATTTGAAATAGTATTCTCCTTAGGTACCCTGGAGGTTTATGCACTTATTTAATGATGCCTTCCCGTTGCTCAAAACATTTTTAAAATGCCCCTTAGAATTACCTTCAGAGGCAGTTTAGAAACCCCTTGTAAAAACCTCCCTTTAATGTCACACCTCCTTTGTATATAAACATTTATCGCTTACCTCATTCATTAATCTAACAAGTATTTGTTTATTGAGACCTACTATGGTATGGCACAGGGATGCAGTGGTGAACAAAACCAGATGAAGAATAACCTTTGTGCAGCTTACTGCTGGGAGAGACACAATCACGCATCCACCAAACTAATACAAACTTCACTTGCCCAAAGTCCAGAGGAAAGCACATGGTGTTACCGGAGGAACATGGATTATTTGACATGGTAAGACTGCACTGAGAGCTGAAGGATGAGTAAATGTTAATAAGGTGAAAGCAACAGGGTGAGGGGAATAGCATATGCAAACACCTTGTGGCAGAAAGGAACATGCAAGCCAAAGGTCTCCAAAGCCAGAGTGTCTAAATAGGGAATGGGAGCAGAATGTGAGGCATGGGTGAGTTCAGAACACACAGGGCCTTCAGGGTACTTTAGAGTATTATATTTATCCTAAAGACAGTAGAAAACCCTCTATTTCAGTTATCTGTTGAAACACAACAAATCACCCCAAAATTTAGTGGCTTGACACAACTTTTAAACATTTTTCCCCATGATCACGTGGGTTAGCTGGGAGTTCCTCTGCTGTTTTCACCTGGACTCACTCATGTGGCTGCACTTAGCCAGCAGGTCGGCTGAGCAGGAAAATCAAAGATGGCTTCACTAGTATGTTTGGCAATTAGTGCTGGCTATTGGCTGGAGCTCCTCTTCTCCTCCATGTGGCCTCATCCTCCAGAAGGCTAAACCTACTTCCTTACATGGTGGTCTCAGGGCAGCATTCCCAGGGGACAAATGCAGAAGCTGCAAGGCCACTGAAGGACTAGGCTCTAAACTAACATATCACTTCTGTCACATCCTATTGGTCAAAGCTAGTCATGAGGCCTGCCCAGATTCAAGGGACAGGAAAAAAGACCCCAATTCTTAATGGGAGAAGTAGCAAAGTCATGTTGCAAAGGAATGTGGGGCCACTGAACAACTGCCACATTAAAAGGTATTAAACAGGAGTGGAAGGAGTGTATGGCAAGACATGAATGTGTTTGAGATTTGGCAAGATCATTGTAAACAAAAATATGGAGAGAAGCCTGCAGAATGCCTGTGGGCAGAGTGGTTAGGAGGCTCCTGCTGGGATCTAAGGAAGAGATATTGGCAGCTTGGACTAGGGTGGTGCTGGAAGTGGGGAGAAGTGTGTGGATTAGAGAGATTTAAGAGGCAAATGAACCAGGCTTGGTGTTGGGGGAGGTTAGGAGGCTCCTGCTGGGATCTAAGGAAGAGATATTGGCAGCTTGGACTAGGGTGGTGCGGGAAGTGGGGAGAAGTGTGTGGATTAGAGAGATTTAAGAGGCAAATGAACCAGGCTTGGTGTTGGGGTCTGTAAAGGAACGGGAGGGGTAAGGGAAGGATCAAGGATGACACCCACATTTCTGGAGTAGGGCAAAGGAAGTGGTAGGAAACACTGAAAAGAAATGCTGATTTGGACAGGGAGATCATCAGTTTGGGTTTTTAAAGATTAACAAGAAAGCCCATGGAGCAGGTTACTGATATACAGACACAGACCTTAGAGGAGCCTTGACTGTCAAACACTTTGGGAGCATGTATATAATCAAATCTACCTTACAAGACTAAGATTTATCACCAATCGAAGATATTAAGAGATGTGAGGAACACTAAAAGGAAGTTCCAAAGAAGTTTTGAATTATGATAGCGTCACTGGGAAAAATCGACAGTGTCCCGAATGACCATGAAGACAACTCAAAAGTTCTGAAATGTTTGCTTAAAAATAATGGTGTACCTCCTCACAAAAGATTACCTTCTAGGTTTTAACAATTTAGTTAAAAAACAAAACCAGGTATACATTTCCCATTATTGTCAGTAAATGCCATGGGTGTAGAGAAGACCATCTTGTATTGACCAATAGAGATGGGTGTTGAAAATGTTGGGTACTGAGAAATTGGGGGGTGGGGTGGGTACTGAGAAATTAAAGTGAACACAATATAGGCTGGGGGCACAGGATAATAATAATCGCTAATACTAACCTGATGTTTACTGTGTGCCAGCCACCATGTTAAGCACCTTACATATATGAGGTCATTCAATCCTCATTATTATTACCCACATTTTATAGATGAGGAAATCAAAGCCCAGAGTAATTTAAGTAACTTGCTCAAAGTGTCACAACTAGTAAGGGTAGGGGCTAGGATTTGAACTCAAGCCAGCTGGCTCTAGACTGTTATTACCTTTCACAACAGAACCTGGGCTGCAGGTCCAGGAAAGGAGGGTAAGGAAGCAAGGCAGCTGGGTGTGGGTGTGGTGCCACCAGGGAATGTGGGTTGTGAGCACCACGTCCTGTTTACCTATGGGGCAGTCAGATCCCTGAGTCAGAACTCATGCTGGGCTGCTCTGCTGGAGGCATCATGGTGTGTGGGTGTCCAGGCCTGGATGCTCTGGAAGGAAAGGATTCCCAGCATTCCTAAGGCATGGTCCAGGAAACCAGGTCCCTCCTTAGGCTGAGATGTCAGCTAGGAGTTGCGCACCTCGAGGAGAATGAAGTTCGGGAAGCCAATCTTACAAGAACACAGGGAGATCACGTAGAATGAGAGTTGAGGACAGAATGAGAGCTACTGCCGAGCAGCATCCTTCAAACATGCAGCTCACTACAGGTTGAGCAGAACTGGCAGTGTAACTGGCTTAGGAAGTCTGTCTAGGCGAGGTTGGGAGAGCGTGAGCAGCTGAACAGGCCACAGGAGCTTTAGACACCTGTACCAGTGGCTAAGGGCGGCGGAGCAGGAAAGGATCTGAGGATTTGCCCATGATATAAGTGAGGGGTGCTGCCCTTGTACTGGGTGGGAATTGTAGGCATAGCGAGAGGATGGGTGGTGTGCCCCCCAGGGCTCCGGTCTGGGAAGAGCCCGAGCCGCCTCCCCCACGCCGCCATCGCCTACATTCCCGGCCTCGCGCCTCCACCGCCCCCACGCGTACCGCCCTAAGGGGCGGCACGTCTACGGCGTGACGCCTCAGGGGGCGGGGCCTTACTAATAAAAGGGGCAGGAGGGCGCGGCGCGGGCCCCAGAACAAGTCCCGAGCCGCAGAAGGGTGGGCTCGTTCATATACACTGAGACGGTCGCGTTAGCGAAGCCCTCGAGTCCGCGGCGGGGACGATGCAGCTCCTGGTGAGGGTGCCCTCTCTTCCGGAGCGGGGCGAACTGGACTGCAATATCTGCTATCGTCCCTTCAACCTCGGGGGCCGCGCGCCCCGACGCCTGCCCGGC
>NW_007727497.1:233961-236180 GCF_000696425.1 Galeopterus variegatus | reverse complement strand
GCCGCTGGCGGCGGCCGCTGCCTAGCAACGGTGAGGGGCCGTCCGGGGAGGATGCCGGGGAGAACTCGCCGAGTAACGCCGGGGTTCGGTTGCATCCTTCTGCTGCCACTAACCCTTCTTCTTTCCCCCAGTGCTCTACTGTCCGGAGATCAAAGACATTGCCCACATGACCCGTTGCACGCTGTAACCGAGGAGCCGGGAAGCTACGGCAGAAGGAGAGTGGTAGCTACAGCCTCAAGGCGTGCTTTAGTACAGGTGGCTGATATCAAGACTAGCCCCTCTGAGATCCCGGGATTGACACGTGATGAGAGTTGAGCTGAGGACAGAAGGGAACGCCCTGGGAGGCGTTCACGCTGCGCTGGGAAGGCTCCTAGAGGAACTCGCCCGCAGCTATTGACTGTGCCAGCCTCTCATGTTCAAGATGGAGTGGCCCGGGGATGATAGAAACAAAGCCTACGTTACCGTGGGAAGAATGCAGACTGCTTTCTTATCTGTGACTTTGGCTTATGTCTAGGGTGACTCTGTTGCGTGGGAACAACAGGTCCCATTTTAGCAATTCTTTGTCAGTGGTTTGAAATTTTTTAGAAGATGGAACGAGAGAAGAGGCTAATTTTAGTATCACGTTAATCTCACTTCTCTGGCATGTAAAGGTGCTGGTATGCTTGTCTCTGCATTCCTAGCAGTGTTGCAAAAATTGAGATGTTTCCCTGCCTATAAGATTAGGAACTTTGCTTCATTTCAGAATTTCTCTTCAACCTGCGAGGCAGCAGGTATCAGAAGGTCCAAAGGACATTTATGTGAGGCACCTAATTAGGGCCTATCAAGGATGGAAGTGAGAGCCATTTAATAAAGGCATCAAATCTTAAACTTTTGATATTATTATTTATCTTTACTGTCACAGGGAAACGCACTACTGAAAACATGTTCATATAATTTTAAACTTGTGTTTCATAATGAGACATCACCTATTGTATGCCATGAATTCTATTTTAAAATTCTGTAAATATCTTATGAGAATATAGTCATAGTCAAGGACCAGCAGCGTCAGTGTCAGTGGGAGCTTGTTAGAAGTGCAGAATCTCAGGATCCCACTCCAGGCTTACTGAATCAGACTGCATTTTAACAAACCCAGATAATTTATGTGCACGTAAAAATTCAAGAAGCATTGGTCTAGATCCTACACCCTCTAGGATATCACCATCTGTGGGTGGAATATTTAACACAGTTGGTATAACTGATACACTATTGAAAGTTCTAAATATTCTATTGCTGAAGAAATCTTATTGTGTTACATTTTTCTGAGTTAAAATGGGAACTTAAGTGTGTAAACCTGTTTTTTAAGGGGTCTACAGACTGTTTTATCAATTATTTTTGATCGACATAATTGCACACATTTATGGGGTATATAAACCTCAATTTTTATAACCATATTTTGGCATTTTCCTCTTCAAGTCTCAGCTTAAATGTTCTTTTGGGAGGCCTTTCTCAGCATTCAACCTAGTAGAGCCCCTCCCCCAACCTTTTATTTATATTTCATGGTTTTTTGGATGCCCCCCCTCCACCATGGCGTATCAATTCCATGGGAGCAGTGACTGACTTGTGACTTTTTATTTTCCAGGGCCAACAACAGTGTTAATGTAAATAGTATGAACTCAATAAATGTTGGGTTTAATCTCTTTTTCTTAAAATATCCCCAAGAACTAAGTGTCTAGCCTCCTTCAACCTCTGAGGGGCTCTGTTAGTGAACAGTACATGTGAAGGCAGTGTCTGTCCATCAGTTGAAACGTTTTGTAAGCTATGCAGGTCTGACCCCCAGCTCCTTAAAAGTATGTGCCTCTGCTTCCTATTCAGACTGAACCTATGAAGCTGTAGTGACCTCTACTGACTCTTAAAGGAACTAAGCAACTCAGAGGTGGAAAGGATGATCAAAAGGATGACTGAAAGGCAGTTTTGAATCTTGCTAGGTACTCCTCCCACTACATTCTGTCCAGTGAGTCCTGCTCTCTCTTTGCTGGCAACCAGAGGCCATGCAGGAATCCTGCTGCTTACCCTCCATCTCTACACTGAGTTCATCACGTGGTTGGGGTTGGAAAAAGAGCCTCAGTTTTCGTGAATGATCCAAGAAATAAAAATGAGGAAAAGGAAATCACAAGCTATAAAAAAAAAAAAAAAAAAAAGGTGGGGGGGGCAGAGAAAAAGGTACAATGAAAGGCAGAAAG
>NW_007727497.1:208479-233844 GCF_000696425.1 Galeopterus variegatus | reverse complement strand
AAAAAAAAAAAAAAAAAAAAAAAAAAAAAAAAAAAAAAAAAAAAAAAAAAAAAAAAAAAGGTTGGGGGGGCAGAGAAAAAGGTACAATGAAAGGCAGAAAGCAATAACCTTCCTTTATCCCACCCCCCACGAACTCCCCCCAGCCAAAAATAACAGAGCACACAGAAAGGAAAGTATAATTTATATGTACAACCAATAAACCTGATACAGAAGAAGGGATCGGGACAGACCAGGAGTGGGTGTGAAGAGAGACTGGGAAAGGGGCAGCAAGAAAGTGAAGGGTCAGTGAAGAGGAAGTGAGGGGTTCGCCATGCAAACTGCCACTCTCCCTGCCCCTCCTGGGAAGGAGAATGTGCCCACATCTCCCTAGCCTGCCCTCCACTATTTTGCTCTGGTCCCAAAGGCAAGGTAGTCCCCTGACTAGGCCCCCTGCCTGACCTGCTGAAATTTAGTCTATATCCAGGCCTTGAGGAGGGAGGGTAGAAGTCCTACAGGAACCTGACCCCAGAGCTGGGGGCTTCCCCCATGTCTGGCCCATTGTATTCTCTCTCACCATTTCTAGGTTACTTGGGTTCCTAGAACAGGTTGAGGAGCTCCTCTTTGGCTTGAGGGAGTATCACCCAACCATTACTCTTTTTGTAGGGGTGGTCCTTGGTCCCTAGGGGGTGAGATTCCCAACACAAGATGCTGGTACACAGGAGGTAACTGAGCCAGTGGATGGCGCCTTTATTCTGAGGCTGAACAGCATTTGACTCCCTCCCTTGCATCTGTTCCACCCTCCATTTGGGGAGAGGTAGGGGAAGGTAACATGCAGCTACCCCTCCTCTTCCCTTCCTCCCTCCCAGGGCTTATTTTCATCCCCTTCTAAAAGTTCCCCTCTTCAAAGCTCTTTTCCCCTTTTAGGAACAAAAGTTCCTAAAGGTCAGGCAAGGCTAATCCCCCACTTCTACAGGAGATGGAGCTGATATTGCAGGAAAAAAGACTGGGGAGGCTCCACCTCTTCCCTCCCCACAACCATTTACTGAAGTGGGAAGCTGTGTATATTTGGCGGTGGGGGAATAAAGGTACTTGGAAGACCCTGCTAACCATCTCTCACCCAGACCTCTTCTCACCAGCACAGTCTTCAAAGCATGGTGGGAAAGGTGAGTGGTAGTGGAGAAAGACAAAGGGTTCTTCTTGAAGAGAGGAGCTGTAGAGAGGAGCAAAGGGGCTCCTAGCCCAGTGGTGGCCCAAGGGATGGGGAAGGCAGAGTGTTGGCAGCAGGCCCCAGAGCCTGAGCTGGGGGTCGGCCTCGGGGATGGGGCCTTGGTGAAGGGCAGGCCTGGGATCCAGTCAGTCGTCTATGCAGATCACCTCCCCGGCTCGGGGCTCCTTCCGATCCAGCCCGTCTGACACCAGCGCCCCCACCATTTCCTTCTCCTTCTTCACTAGCACGGGAGGGCCATTGGTGGCGGCTGTTTAGGAAGGGGGTAACAGAGGTCAATCCTCACATGACTCCCAAAGTTACATTCTGACAATAGTATATTCTCACTTCTAGTCACCTCCTGCCACTTTCAATTTTCCCAGGTAAGGGCGGAAAGACCAAGGCAAACCCCTCTCCCTGAGATTCCCCTTTGTGCCACATGATTGAACACACGGTCCAACTCTCACTACACCCCTTGAAGTAAGCCAGATGGAGGAGGCTCAGATAGGTGGTACCAAGCCACAGAACCACTAAAACCCTGGGTGAGATTTTTAATTATGGGAATAGAAGAGTAAAGGATGGGAAGAACAAATCCCAGAACTCTGTTCCATGAAACACTGGAAACTTCCAGGAAATGAGATGGGCTGGAGCAGTGAAAGGGCAGCTGAGCAGGGATGAAGCTTGGCAAAGGAAGAGTGGGAGAGGCAGGCAGTAGGACACCACCAGCTGACCTGTGATGAAGGACCCTGCAGGCATCTGGCTGTAATTGGCGCCTGCGGCGGCCAGGGCCCCTACGGGTGCGCCGCTGAAGGCCGCCCCGTACCCTGGAGGTGTAGCGTAGGGACCCGGGGGGAAGGCCTGGAATAGAGAGCAAGCCAGAGTTAGAGTTAGGCCTTAGTCTTTGAGAGGAAAGAAACTGCTGGGCAACATTATGAGTCATACTCCAGAACTACTGAGGGGTGTAACATACAGGTAGGCAGACTCACTCAAGGGTGATGACTGTGTTCTAGCAAGTTGTTTTTCCATATTGAATAGGATTCTGATTGATGGAAGTGTTTATATGTGTGCAGGAGGAGAACCAACAAGGAAAACTGGAGTTAGGGGGAAAGAGGGTTACCGGTGTGGGGTGAGGCTCTGTGCCCTTGCTGGCCAGCCGGCTGAGGATGCTGCGCTCGGACATCTGAAGGCGGGCTGCGATGGGGGGTATTCGGGACAGCGTGGCTGGCAGGCGGGTCACGTCCGCCTTCATGTCGCTCAGCAACTCCTCCAGCTGGTTCAGAACTGGGGCCCGGGCCACGGAGAAAGAAGGGCAAGAGAAAGACAGGGAAAGAGATGGAGCCAGGAAAAGAGATGAGGAGTCAGATGGACAGACAGTCAGAAAAAGAAAGAGTGAATGACACAGATGTCAAAGAACCAGAGACCAAGAAAATGACAGAAGTAGAAGAAGAAAATGACTCAGGAGAAAGGAAAAGGTGTCAGGAGAAGAGACAGAGAGACCAAAAACCACAGAGAACAGATGGAGAGAAAGAAGAAAGAAAAGGGAATATGGAGAAAAGGGAGAAGGGGAGGACATTGGAGACACGGGGGCGGGAAGTTGTCAGAACATCCCATACTGGAAGAGCAAGGTTTGGGGGCAAGAAAAGGGAATATGGAGAAAAGGGAGAAGGGGAGGACATTGGAGACACGGGGGCGGGAAGCTGTCAGAACATCCCATACTGGAAGAGCAAGGTTTGGGGGTTGGGGATGATGGGGAGGAAATAGTCAGGAGGCATGGGAGGTGGTAAGTAGTGTCAAAGATTTAAGGAATCAAGGTTTTAATATGTTAAGGGGAGAGGGAGGTTAGAGGGTCAGCATTACAGATTCAAGGAATTACAACAGGGATCAAAGAGGCCAGGAGTCAGTCACTACATCAGGCAGGATTAGATAGTTAGAGGGCTTTGAGATTTAATCTATTATTAACAAAGTAAGAGGGTGTGGGAGGAAGGACTGAAGGTCAAAGGGAAGTTTCATGAGTAGGGTCAGAGGTTGGATGGGTGGTAGGTTCTGCCTCATAGGGTGTATAAGATGTGAAGGCATGTGATTTATTGCATGAGTTAAGGATTTTTGTGGCATATACATAGGCCAAAGTCCTGAATGGGTAATATCAGCAGTATGGCAGGTGTGTGGTTCTACTGCCAGTGAAGAGGTCCCACTGTGTAGAGGGGACATGGAATCTGGGAGGAGGTCCCTCTATTGGGCACCGATGTGAATAATATCAGGCATGGTTGAGAGTTGGCTTGCACAAGTCCTAGAGGCTAAAAACCAAGGGATTGCAGGTGGGTCAGTGGTGGGGTTAGAGGTCAGAGGGGGGTGGTTCAGAGGGTAAAGGGGTCAGAGGGGGTAGATTTTGAGGGGTGCAGGGTGAAGACTTACGCAGCGTTGTGGGCCCTCCCCCGCGCGGGGCCGCCGCGGCCCTTACCCTTGTGCAGGACGGCATTGGCCGGCTTGTTCCCCGCCAGCGACTCCTTGGAGAGGTGCTGGTGGCTCTCGGCCAGGCATTCGGCCTCGGCGAAGCGGGCGTGGAGGGCCATGGCGGGGTGCGCCGGCTCCTGTGACAGGTTCAGGTAGGCCGCCCGCCGCAGCTGCTCCTCAATCACCAGCGCCTGCTCCAGGAGCTTAGGGCACAGGGATTGCGGTATGAATGCAGGGCTCTGCCAGCAGTGGATGAGTGAATGGGGCAGCAGAAACAGCACTGGAGACCCAGTCTGCCCTCCCTGCTGGCCCAGAGCACCCCCACCTCCACATAGACTGCAACCCCAGCACCAACCCTGATCCAGACCCACAGTTCCAAACACAAGGTTAGACTTTAGTCTTGGCCTCAAGCGTTGCCTTAACCCTCAAGGTGTTAACCTTCCCTAGGTTCCAACCATATCTGGTCCCACTTCCAATCCAAGCTCCACTACAACCGTATTCATTTCCTCCTTCATCCCTACCTTGAACCTCCGGGCCAGAAACTTATTTTTCATCTCCAGAAAGTTCCCCTTATTGGCTTCAGTTTTAAATGGCTCATTGATAATGGCAAACTGAGCATCATTCTGGATGTCTTGCCATCGTGCGTAGCCATGGCTGTGGATGAAGGAAAGGGGACCATCAAGGAATTTAACAGGGATGGGGTTGGCTGTGAACATTTCTTCATTTTTGCCTGATCTCCTGTAAGTACAGCCCCCCTTCCCTGACTGTGAACTCATCTTCTCTGTAGTACCCTCTCTCCAAGTTGAGAGAACCTTTTTGTTCTTGCATTTGTATCAAAGGATACAGAACTATCCCAGCCAGAAGCCAATAATCGTGTCTTCGGTGCCAGATCTCATTGAGTTTCCCCGAGGAAATAGCTGCCCGTTCCTCATTCTGCCACAGCGTGTGAAGCTCTGAAAAAATGACAGCAGACAAAAGAGGAATCAGGGCTTTGCAAACCACATCCAGACCAACAGACATGTATAGATGGGGAAACCAAATAATGGTAGAGTACTAAGGGCTCTTTAAACAGAATGGGTAAAGGTTAGGTTAGGGATTAAGAATAAAATTAATTACAAACAAGATTCAAGTTAGGAATAAAGGTGGAATTAGAGACAGCTTTGGAGTCTGGAAGTACACTTAAGGAAGACTTAGAGCAAGGATCAGAGTCAGCATGCACCACTTCATTGGAAGTTACTTGGAATTAAAAGTAGCAGGAAGCCTCAGGCAAAATTAAAAACCCCATGGGGATGAGCAAATTCCAGTGAGGAGCAGATAGCAGTGAGAACCTCCCCTACCTGTGAAACCACCATCTGCGATATTGAACATGAACCGGGGCTTTTCTGCCTTCTCCTCACGTCGCCCATTGGACCTTGGCTCGTCTCGAGGTGGCCCAGGTCGAAGCTCCCGGTCCCCTTTTACATCTTCTGTTAGAACAGATGGGACAAAGGTCACACCTTAGGACAGTCTCCTCCCAGGGGGTCCCAAGACTACTACCTGTACTGTACTGGACTTTCAAACAGCTACCCACCCAGGACCCAATCATTTGGTTCCCCAGACTCCACCTCCCAATTCCCTCAGGGACCCAGGTGCCCAGTCCTTCCACCCATTACCTCTCTTGCCCAAATCCCCTGTTTCCCCCTCCGGCCTCTCCCTGTGCTCCTGTGCATCCAACGGCTTCTCCTCCCCCCTTTCTCCCGGCGTCGATTCTGTAGCTGTGGGAGGGGATAGGGGATAGGAAGGGAGGATGTCACCCTCATCCCCTGACCCCAGAAGAGGGAATCCCAAATTCTAACACCCCATCACCCCTAAAGCCATGCACCCACCTGACTTCTCTCTGTCCCCTCGGTACCCAGGTTCAGGCTCCATCTCTCCAGGGACCCCTGGCACCTCATCCTCTAGAGGAATCTTTCTTGGCTCCAGCTGCTCCCCAAGCGATGGGGCTGGGCTGGGGGCATCAGCCTAGAAGAGGACAATGGAGTCAGGATGAGCTCGAGGGCTCCCAGGCACCTGGCCTCCAAGACCCCTCCACTCCCTCTCCTCAAGAGGAGCCAGGTAGCCACACACCTCTATCTCCATCTTTTCCCCGATTTTGCTATTTTTCTCTGGCTTCTCCTCCTGGTTTTCAGCTTCATCCTTCTCAAGAGGTGTCCTTATGCCATCTCCTTTCTCACTTGGAGCTGGAGTAGCTACAGGGGGAGGCATAGTGAGGGAGGCAGAGGTTCTCCTGCTCCGACTCCTGACCCCATTTCTGTCTTTTCTGCCGTCCCCATCCCTGATTACCAGGTTTAGAAGTGCAAGGACTGTTGGTAGCAGAAGCCTCAGGAGTGGTGGGAGACGTTTTGGTAGGAGAGGAGGCTCTGGAGGAGCGCTTAGAGTCAGCACTGGGGTCAGGCATCAGCTCTGGCATTGACCAGCGCCCATTGATGTGCTCAAACTCCTGCACCTGGTGGGGGTGGGGGGTGGGAGTTGTAGGGACAGCGGTCAGCTCCAGGCACTGTACACATAGGAAGCACAGTACCTTCTATCTCGCACCCAGTGTGAGCCCAGAATTCAGGGTTGGAAGGCAGGGGAAGGACTCAGCCTAAGAGCCTAAGTGTCCAGCTTAATTCTTTGGATGAGGGAATACTGATACCTTCTTCTTGACGAGAGACATGACTCCAATGCGGGTCAACACCTGCTGGCGACTCAGTCCCTCCCGAGGGACTCCATCAGCAAAGGTTTCAGAGCCATCTGCCCCGGGTTCACACAGATGGCGCATGAACAAAGATACATAGGCCCTAAGAAGCATGGTGGTGAGAGGAGGGTCAGGGGAGCCTTAGAAGGGGTACAGGGAAGTGAGGGAGGCACAGGTATTATTGAACCCCTGAACCCCAAACTCCTTAGGTGCTTCTAGGGCTCCTTCCCTGGCCTCTTTCTCACCATTACCAGCCCTCCAAATCTTAACTCCCCCATCAGTCTCTCCCTCTGTCTTTCCCCTGTCTCCTTGGCCTTGGTACTTCCTTCCTGGGCCCCATCAGTCAGTTCTTCATCTTTTCCACCAGCTCCTCTTGCCAGGTTATCATGGCCAAGTAAATGTGAGGCTAGGACCATCCAGGCAAAGCTCCTTACTTAAATGCCCTGCCAAAGGGAAGGATGCCTGGCCCCTCTGCTCTAGGCTCAGCTGAGGGGAGGTGGAGTATGCTGAGCCCACCCCCCAGGAAACTGAGCCGGGAAATGCTATATGGCAGAGAGGGTGATGATCAGTTGAGTAAGGTCACATCATATGGCAGCCAAGAGGAAGAAAGTGACACTCAAAGCTTTAATCCTTTCATCCAGCTCAGCCTCATTATCACCCCACACTCACTTAAACTCCTTTTCAGTCTTGCCCCTCAGGTCCCGCACCAGCCACTGTGTGCTGAAGGCATCCTGTGGTGGCATCCCCCAGCGCATCACAGCATTGAGGAAAGCTTTCCGCTGGCGGGTGTTGAATCCCAACACCTGGGGGTGGGGGCAAGGAGGCAGAGGCAATGAATGGCCAGGGGTCTCAGGTCTTGGTCCTTTCTACCCAGGCCTCAATTCTCCCCTTAGAGAATTCATGGGGACTTGGGCCCGAATCTCACCTCAATATTGCCCCCTACTCGAGCCAGCAGTGGAGGCAGTGGCTTATCCTTTTCATTCCGGAGCTGCCTCTTTGACTGTCGGCGCCCTGAGGGTGGAGGCAACACTGGTTAGTAGATCCACCACTTCCTCTAAGCCTCAGTCTTCCTCAGTACCTCATTCCCACAAGATATAGAACACAGGAATAGCCCATGTCAGGTCTGAGGCACTTCTAATTTTCTTCTAAGCACTTTCAGAACTACGGCCCAAGTGAGTCTAAAAGAATCGAGTCATCTCTCAAAATTAACAGCAAATATTTGACGCAAGCAAGAGTACAGGTGGGAATGTAAGATGATGTCACCTTTCTTGACCTAGGTAGGCATCTAAGCCTACATGGTTATACACTACGAATTTTAACAGTGAAGAGATTATGAACATTTTTTCTTTTCTGCTTATCTGCAATCTTTAGTTTTTCTACCAAAAAAAGCGTTTTTTATTTAAACAAAAACAGCAGGCTTAAAGGAAACTGGGAAGTGAAATGGGAAGAGCTGAGGCAGAAAATCAGGAAGACAGATGCCACCTTCAGGACGTTCATCAAAATCTTCATCCTCCTCCTCTGATCCCACCGAGTATTCTGACTGGTTGTCTGTGAGGACAGAAAGGGCTCAGCAGTCAGTGAGGACTCCCTGGATGAGTCTTGCTACGGCCCTTTTCGCCTGGATTCCTCCCCTTGGAGACTCCTCAACCTCCACTCTGGCCTCAACCCTCCTGGGGATACCGGGTCACTGCCTGAGGCCTGACTTTTGGGCCACATATGCTGAACTATCTCTACTCGCTGCCCACTTTCAGTCTCGGGGCACCTGCTGTTCTGCTGCCTTGACTCCTGCCAAACCTATCCTAAGAAATGACCCCTGTTGTCCACAGGATCCCTCTCTGCAACCATCAGATAGTTTAAATTGCCTGCAAACCCATCTGGCCTCTAGGTGGTTCTTGCTGACTTGACCAAGTCTCTTTCCCTTTTAGCAGGGAAGGCTCTGACCTTTATTTAGACCTCTCTCTTTCCCTCTATACAGCCTCAGCCTTCAAACCTCTATCATCAATCCTTCCCTTCTCATTTCCTGCATCTAGGGCACTCCTCACCTTGGTCCTCCTGAGCAGCATCATTGTAGTTAACTTGCTTGCGAACCCGCTTTCCCTTGCCTAGATTCCGGGCTAGGTCTTCCTGCTGTTGCTCATAGTGATGCCTCAGCAGCTTCTCCCAATAGTCAGGATCCACATTCTCCTCCTGCTTGATGATCTCTCGTTCAATCTCCTCAATCTGAAGGGCAGCAGAATGAACGTTGGCAACCTCCTTCCTCACCAGTCCTTCCACATAACAAAATCCCTTCTCTCTGGCCTCAGCAGAATCCAGTCTCACTGCTCCTAGGTCTCTTCAACTACGCATAAGTTTTCCAGACATTGCACAATTCCCATATCATCTCTTACCTGTTATATGCTTCTCCTCCTTGTTCTTGCACTCTTTTCCAAACCTTTCCTCTAATCCCTTCTGCATTCTTCAGGCACTGACTCAAAAGGTACCTTTATGTGTTTACCAGTACTCTCTGTGCCTAAGTCTCTCACCAAAGTCAGGTCTTACCCATTAGACTAAGAAGTTGTTTGAGGCCCACTATTGCTCTTTGCTGGGTACTAGTGTAGGAGAGCAAATAAAAAACAAGAGTGAAAAAGGACCCTCCTACTTCAAGGTCCAGGAAAGGACACTGCCCTGCAGAGATGGCCTGGGATAGACAGTGTCTGGCCCCAAAGCCTCTCACCTTGTCTTCTTCCCGCACAACATACTGTGCCACCTTGAAGGAGCTGAGATACTCGTTCATGTTCTGCACATCAGTGTCCTCTGTTGCATCCTGGTTCCGGTCCAACAGCCGAGCAATGGCCTCATTGTCATAGTGAATCACGCTGCTATCCTCCTCCTTGTTCTCCCCTGATGCAGATGGGGAACAAAAGGGGACTTCGGGTTCCAGTCAGAACCTCAGGCACAACTTCAGAAAGGCCTCTACTCTGCTTCCTTTTCACAGGAGCCCTGGAGGAGAAGGATCTTTCCCTGGGAGCCAATGTTGAGGGTTTTTTTTTTTTAATTTTGTTTTAATCCTACAGGCAAGGAAAGAGTCCAATCTTTTTCCAAGGACTACTGATAAGAAAGCTCTTCTTCCTTCAAAGGCTGCAGAAAAAGTAGTTTTTTTGTTTTTGTTTTTGTTTTTTTCAGGGGGCTGCAGAAATGAAGTACTCATGAGAGGGCAGGGACCTGCTTTCAAGGAGCTCCTGCAAAAAAGATTCTCACCTTCGTTTTCATCCTTGAACAGCTCCTCAGTGCCAAATTTGAGGATGTCATCAAGCTCCTGCTTGGACATGGAGCCTGCTTTGGAGCCCAGCCCAGGCCGCACCACAAGGTGTGTCAGCATCATCTTTCTCTTGGCCACTTGTGTGATTCGCTCTTCCACTGACGCACGAGTCACAAACCGGTAAATCATCACTTTGTTGGCCTGGCCAATCCGATGAGCCCGGCTGAAGGCCTGCAGGGGTGGGAGAAAGTGGGGGTTGGCCAGGAGAGAAGCTGCCCATGTGCTCAGGAAAGGAAGCTGGTGAGAAATGGACTTCTCTCCTCCCCAAAGAGGTTTATTTCTGAACCCAGAGCACGACACCCTCTACTATGAACCCAAGTCTCCTTGCTAAATGGTGCAGAGACTCCAGGATGCAAGTTCCCACCTGGATGTCATTATGGGGGTTCCAGTCAGAATCAAAGATGATGACAGTATCAGCAGTGGCCAGATTGATGCCCAGGCCCCCAGCTCGAGTGGACAGGAGGAAGCAGAATTGTTGGGCCCCAGGAGCTAGGAGGTGAGAATTAGAAGATCAGGTTTTTTTTGAACCCAACAGTTCTGTCCACCTGCTCCTAGATGTTCCCTGACTACAAACAACCATGCCTCCAACTCAAAGCCCACATGTCCAATATCCCCCCAAACCAGCCCCCCTCCCATCCCAGAGACCTAGCACAGGTTTCTTGGGCCTTCCGTACCCACCAGGGACCAAGGCATCTCTCCCTTACCATTGAACCTATCGATGGCCTCCTGCCTCAGGGCACCAGTGATGCCACCATCAATGCGCTCATACTTGTAGCCTTCATAGTCTAAGAAGTCCTCTAGTAAGTCTAACATTTTGGTCATCTACAGCAAGAGAAATGGAAGGAATCTGGAGTAATGAAGTATGGGATGGGCCTGTCTATTCTAACCACCCCTTTACTCTAACCCCTCCCCTATGTTAAGCTCCTCTGGTGCTATCCTGCCCCTCCCCTCTGACTCCTTATTATTCTACATTCTTGCTATACTCTCGATTTAAAATCATTTCTTCTAGGCTGGCCAGTGAGCTCAGCTGGTAAGAGCACAGCTTTATAACACCAAGGTCATGGGTTCAGATCCCCGTACTAGCCAGCCGCCATTAAAAGAATAAATAAAAAAACAAAATGTCATTTGAAAACCGACATGTCTGACAATTCCCCTACATTGAGAAAAAAAATAAAATAATTTCTCCTAAGGCAGAAGCTCTTCCCATGTAAATGTTTCAGGGAAATCTATGAATCTCCTGAAAATCTGTACAAAACTGTCTAATTGTACATATAGTTTTCTGGAGAGTGAACCCATAGCTTTCATCAGATTTCTGAAGGGTCTATGCCCCCCACCCCCAACCCACCAATAAAGTTAAGAAACAACACCAGTCCCAGAGACCTCCCTGAGGAGGTAGATGGCTCACCCTCACCCTTCCCCCATTCAGCTTAACAGGATCTGGGCTACAACCTCTAACAGCCTTAAAAATATGGATCAGGGCCGGCCCCGTGGCTCACTCGGAGAGTGCGGCGCTGGTAGCACCGAGGCCGCGGGTTCAGATCCTATATAGGGATGGCCGGTGCTCACTGGCTGAGCGTGGTACGGACCACTCCGTGCAGAGGGTTGCAATCCCCTTACCAGTCAAAAAAAAAAAAAAGTAAAAAAAATTTAAAAAAAAATATGGATCCGAGGCCAAGAATGAACTAGCTGTATCAGAAACTCTTATAGGTAGAATCTCCTAATCTTTCATACCAGGGCAGCCACAGGAAAGAGGTAAGGAATTAAAGCCTGGATGGTGAGGAGAGGGAACAGAAAGCAGATATGAAGAGAGCGCTCAGGGGATGGGTTACCTGCGAGAAGATAAGCACTCTGTGTCCTTGCTCCTTCAGCTTCCGCAACATCTTCTGCAGCAACATGAGCTTCCCAGATGACTTAATAAGTGCGCCACCCTCATAAGCCCCACTGGGGAGTTTGGGGGACTCCTGAGAAGGGAGAAGAAAGGAGGAGAGGGTCAGGAAATGTGTCCCCATATTCCTACCATGCCTAGAAAGCCAGAAGCCAAAATCCAGCTTCCATATCTTTCAAATTCCTGCTCCTCTCAGGGATCTAGTCCTTGGTCTCCCAGCCCAGCACTGCCCCTGAGCTCAACAGCCCCCTACATCCACATGTTCAGAGAACTAGGGATTTGATCAGTTCTCTGCTCTTTGTACCTACCATAGCAGCCACAGGAAAGAGGTATGGATGGTTGCAGCACTTTTTAAGATCCATCATGATGTTAAGCAGTGACACTTGGTTCCCACCACCTCGTGAATTCAAGGCCTCAAAATTTCGAGTCAGGATGTACTTGTAGTATTTCCTAAGGTCAGAGTTGGGGTGCAGAAGAGATATAATAAAGGAAGCAATTACAATATTGCACTTAGTCACTAATTCTTGGAAAGCTGCCACCAAATCCCCAACCCATAGTCCAAGTAGCCGCCTTGCATCTCACTTCTGCATGGGGCTCAGCTCCACTCGAACTATGAGCTCTGTCTTGGCTGGCATATTCTTAAAGACATCTGCCTTGAGCCTCCGCAGCATGTGTGGCCCCAACAAATCATGCAGTTTTTTAATCTGGTCCTCTTTGGATATGTCAGCAAACTCCTCCAGGAAGCCTTCCAAGTTGCTAGCAGCCAGAAAGAGATAAGCAAATGAGCAGGGTGTCAAGTTCTCTGCCCTGATCTCAGGCTCTATTCTCTACCTCAGATTAACCCTCCACCAGCTCATTGTAGCCATCCACCCCTCACCTCTTCAGACTACCCTTAGTGAACCACTTACTTAAACCTCTCTGGAGTGAGGAAGTTCAGCAGATGGAAGAGCTCCTCCAGATTATTCTGCAGTGGTGTCCCTGTCAGCAGCAGTTTATGATCTATCTTGTAGCCATTCAGGACCCTGAAAAACTAGAAGATGGGGCAAGGAAAGGCAGGAGAAAGGGCTTATAAGTGGCAAGTAGTTGACCCACAGTATTGACCCAAATCCCTAGTTATCTCTCTATTCCAACCTGGACTTCTCCCAGAGGTTCCCAGAAACCCTGCCTCCCAGACTATAGAAAGTTCCCAGAACTTTTTTTTCTTCTTTAGGACCAAGGCAAGTGGGAGTCCACAGCCTTAAGTTTCTCAGGCTGGAAAATCTCACTCACCTTGGACTGGTTGTTTTTGAGTCGATGGGCCTCATCCACCACGAGACAGGCCCAGCGGATGGAGCCAAGTGCTGCCTGGTCAATGGTGATCAGCTCATATGATGTCAGGAGAACATGGAACTTCACCTGTGCCTCTCTCTGCCAACACAACCATTGCCCATTCAGCTATCACCTGACACCCATGCACCTACACCTCCAGCCCCCATCTCTACCCAGATGCCTTGTTCTGACCATGACTCCGAAAGTGAGCCCATTACACTGTCCTCCAACAACTCCAAGCAGAGATTACTGACCATGGCCCCCAAATGTCCTCCCACATGTCCAGTACTGACAGATCCCCTGGGACTACCTGCTACATCTCCAGGACAGGAATACACAAGAGTGAGGATAGGTGGAGGAAAGGAGGGAGAAAGATGAGTGGGGAATAAGGAACTAAATTCCTGTTGGGGCAAAGAAATGACAGACTGAGGTTCTTAAGAGGATATGAGGTAGAGGGACTTACCTTCATCTTAAAAGCTTTCTTGCCACCTTTGATGGCATTGTCCTCAAAGGAGAACTCATTCTCACGAATGATGGCCCGGCTGTCCTTGTCACCCGTGTATGTCACCACATAGAACTTGGGTGCCCACATCTGGAACTCCCGTTCCCAGTTAATGATGGTAGAAAGTGGGGCACTCACCAGGAAGGGACCTTTTGTGTGGCCCTGGGAGTCAAGGGTGGGGGAGCCCATTAATCCAGGCTCGAGGCTGTATACACCAGTCCTCTGCTGGCTACCCCACCATCCTCCACCTCCCTTCCCCAATCCAGGCTAGGCCTCAGCCTGGCCATCCCCTTCAGGGGCCTAGAATCCAGCACCTCCTTATAGAGTGAGTAGAGGAAGACGATGGTTTGTATGGTCTTGCCCAGCCCCATCTCATCAGCCAGAATGGTGTCGGTGCCCTGCGCCCATGAGAAGCGTAGCCAATTCAGTCCTTCCAACTGATACATGTGCAGCGTGCCTCCAGTGGCTGTGATAAACCGTGGCTGAGTCTCATATTTCACTGTGGGCTGTAGAGTCAAGAAGTCAGAAAGCTCAAGGGAACAGTCAGCGGCTCCTCTGGTCTTGGGTCTCCTCCTCCCTGGCACTGATATCAAGTTGGATTACAATTCCCTCTACTATGGCCTGAGCTTATGGAAATTCTCATCTTCAGGCCCTCCCGCTCATTCTTTGAAACAATACCCAGCAGCACAAAGGGTAAGGGCCAGCTGGTAAAAGAGCCCCAGGTGGGCTGCCATCTCTAGTGGCTCTCTCACTCTTAAGCCAAAATTCCTAGCCATGCTTGGGGCAAGGCTGAATGTTGAAGGAATAGCTACTGTTCAAGGCAGTTGCTGAAACTCTGGGAATTTCTGTCAACAGCCCCAGGGAAATCTTCAATCACCACTGCTCCAGAAAAAGGAGAAAGGCCAACTGAAAGGACTTACATCGTTAGTAGGAGAACTGGGAGGCCCATCACCCTGCAGCTCTTTCTTCTTCTTCTTATACTTGCGGGGCTGGGCCGGGTCCTCCCCCATAATTAGTTCTCTGGGAAAGAAGTGATTCTGAGTGAGGCCTGGTCCTTGGGACTGTCTCAATTTTCTGAACCCACTCCCACTGTCCATAACCAAGATTTTCTCACATTTCCTTTCTCTCATGTCCTTTACCTTCAGCCCTTAGATTTCACCTTAAGAGCCAACCTCCTCACTCCAGAGTTTCCTCTTACCCATTACCCAGGCCAGATCTTATCTCTGTTCTTTACCAACTCCACTCCAAACAACCCAGCCTAGGCTGCCATTTCCCTAAACTCTAGATGGGATCTGTCCCTACTGTGCCCTCATGTTAAGCTGGAGCTTTAGCTTTCATCCCCCATTCTCAGGATCCCTCTAATCCATGACCTGGCTCCCTTACCGGTGTCTCCAGTAGCTTTGTTTATGGTCTTCATACTCAGGGATGTTCATTTCATCTTCCTCCCATGTGGACTGGTCATATGACAAATCTCTCCATTTCACTAGATAGTGGTAATTCCCCTTTTTATCCACACTGTGGGGAAGAGGACCAAAAGGAGGAGCAGGAGGAGAAAAATAATATTGATCACAAATAGAAGTCCTAATAAACACAATTATCAGCAAACATGCACAATTTGTCACTTAACCCTCAATGGTTAAAACATCCCTGGAAATGCCTCTAGCATGATTTGTTCACCCACTCAGCATTTATTAAATATCTACTATGTGCCAGGCACTGTTCTAAGCACTGGATATTTAGCAGTGAACAAAACAGACAGATGACCCTATTTTCTCATGGAGCTCACACTCTACTGGGGAAGGTTAGGCAATAATAAGTACTATGAAGAAAGGAATACTCAAAAACAATGGTCTGGATGAATCACGTTTTTCATGTTTGGTTTTCATTCCCCTACCCCCAGAATCATGTGTCATGTCTTATGCTACTGGAGATTAGAAGATTAGAGGAAGCAAGGACAAAAGAGGCAGTGCTGGGCTGGACTTTCCTCCTGGTTTCTCCTCTCCCCCTGGAGGAAACAAGGCCAGAAGGGCTGGAGCTGCAGCAGGAGTTATCAAAATTAGGTCAATTATTTGACCTAATAATAGTCATAGTGTCATATCCCAGGTTAGCCTTCCCATGGACCAAGGATTCACCTGTGGTTGATGATACGGTGGACGGTCATCCACTCTGGCTTGATGCCAAAACGATAGTACTTCTCCTCCATCTCGGCATAGTGTGGATCTTTCACCTTGCGCTTGTCACTCTTTCCGTCATCGTCACCAGAGCCATAGTCCAGGGGTGGGGGCTCATCCATATCATTCTTGCGCTGGTAGTTTCGGTACATTACCAAGTGGAAGATTTCCAGCTGATGGAGCACAGAGGAGGGGAGAAGAAATAGTCCTAACATCCAGAGAGGACAAAAGGGGACAGGGAAGAGGCCAGCAGGGGGAATGAGACCGGGAAAGGGAGCTGTGACAAAGGGTGGATGAAAGACAATAAGTAAAAGCCAAAGCAGGAGAATGAATAAAATGAAGCAGATGGAACGGAGTCAAAAGACAGGGCCTGGGTGGGCCTGTAATGAGCAAAAGGGGACAGGGAATGGAGCTATTAAGATTGGAGATATTGGTAACACATGGAAAAAGACAGACAAGGAAAGACATGAAGTTAAGAAAGGCTATGTTGTACCTAAGGGAAGAAAACCAATGGAGATTGAGAGAAGGAGGACTGGAAACCAAGAAAACTACATATGGAAACTAAGAAGTAGGTAGGGTGTGAGGGCCAGAGGCCTGAAATGAGGGGAACATGAAGTTAAGAAAGGCTATGTTGTACCTAAGGGAAGAAAACCAATGGAGATTGAGAGAAAGAGGACTGGAAACCAAGAAAACTACATATGGAAACTAAGAAGTAGGTAGGGTGTGAGGGCCAGAGGCCTGAAATGAGGGGAAAAAAAGGGATACGGAAGCCTAGAGAATAGAGGGATAAGAGAGAGTGAGAAGGGCAGCAGATGGCATCACAAAGGGCAGGGAAAGGAGAGGCTATGTACCTGAAGTTCCTTGGCCCAGGAGCAGTGCCAGTAGGACAGTCCTACCCACTTGACAAAGAACTCTCGTTCTGATCTGCCTTGAAGAGGACGGGGGGGTGGGACGTCTGGATTCCCGTCTGTCTGCTGCGGCGCTGGCACTGCCACAGGTGGCTCCCCCCATCGCCAATGCAGGATCTTCTGCACCCGACCCTTCAGCACAGGGCACTTTGGGATGGACACATACCAGAAGGAGGAAAGAAAGAGGCCATCGTTAAGAGTAGGAGTATAGGAGTCCCACAAGGTTGGGGGAGAGCAGAGAAAGGAAGAGCTGGACTTTTGGGCTCCTGAGATGGGAGAAGGGGTCAGGCCTGACAGTAAACACTTAAGAGGAGATGGTTCCACTCACTGTGCATCGGGGACACAGCCATTCACCATTGGGGATGTCTGGCAGGGGAGGGTTGAGACAATGAATGTGGTAGGAGGAGATGCAGGCGTCACAGCACAGGAGCTCCCCACCGTCCTTGCACACGCGACAGTACTCCATGTGATCGTCCTCCTCCTCCTTCTCCCCTTCTTCCTCTCCCTCCTCTTCGTATTCTTCTTCCTCTTCCTTGGCCTCCCACTGTACCCCTTCCTTCTCCTGGGAGGCCAAGGACAGACACAGAGACAGATGGAAAAAAGGAGATAAGGAGTGAGATTGGAAGATAGAGACAAAGACAGGAGACTTGAATCCTAGAAGTGCAGAGAAGACTGCTGGGAACTAAGGAGCAGCACATCCCAGTTTTCAAAAATGTTGATTCTGGGGACAAAGGGACGGGGGAAAGGAACAAACTAGAATCCTGGACACTTAAACATCTTTTACTGAGAAACCCAGGCATCTGAGGGTAGGAAGAGGATAACTGAAACCAAGGAGGAAAGAGAAAGTGGGTCCCTGAGGGCTGTAAGATGCTGGGCACCAGGTACTCACACAGTGGGGGCAGCTCCATTTGCCCTCAGGAGCCCGGTCAAGCTCAGGATCAAGGCAGACGAGGTGGTAGGCACGGGGGCAGGTGTCGCACAGAATAATTTCCCCACCCTGCTGGCACACCTCACAGTAATCCTGGTGATCCGTCTCGTAGCCATCAACCTCCTCCTCCCCGGCCACTGCAGGACAGCCCAGGACTGTCATATACCCCAGTGGAGGCAAAGGGAACAGAGAGAGAGGAAAGGGACACAAGCAGGAAGAGAGAGAGAGAATTGAATAGAGAAGTCAAAATCGAAAATAAGAAAGACATGAAGGAATGAGAGGAAGGCAGACTGACAGAATCAGAAATAGCTAACACTCCTTACCCTTCTTCTTCTTCCTTCCAGGCCGGCCTCTCTTTAGTTTCTTGGTGCGGACAGGGCCATCAGGCCGGCCTGAGGCACTGTGGACACTGCCACTGTCCAGGTCTGACTCCTCAGCCTCTGGTTCGGGACCCTCATCACTCTGAAAAACATACTGCCCATAGCCCCGTGGCTGTCAGTGAGGCAGACTTGATTCCACTCCCCTCCTTAGGCCTCTGGCTCCCCACTCCAGCTTCCCTCATGTGCCTCTGTCTCTGGACCCCAGCCCTTGACCCCAGATGTTTAGCAGACAGGGAGGGGCCACTCACCGAGCCTCCTTTCTTCCTCTTGCCACCTAGAAGACCTAGTTTGATTTTGAGTGGTGCCATCTTCTTTCCCCGAAGCTTCTTGCGTCCATCAGGTACTCGGGGACTCTTACTCCGCCTTTTATGGCCTGGACCTGAATGAGGAGTTGAAGTGAGGGGAGAAAACACAGAAGTCGTGAAACATCCTGGAATAAGGGAAGTCACAGGAGCCTCTGGACTCCTCTGTGGGCTATCATTTCACTAAAACCCCCTTCCTGGAAAGCGTTTCTCCTCCAACAATCAGGACTAGAAAGACCAAAGTTCTATACTATAATTTGAAGACATACAGTTTGGAGGGTAGGGAGATAGATATTGGAAGAAGGGGTCCCTACCTTTGCCCTCTTTGGTTTTGGCTCTTCGGATGGGTGGGGGCTGTATATCATCAGCAAGGGGTGGTGGAAGGGCCGGGGGTCCAGAAGGTGCTATGGGGGTGGCCGATGAGACAGCAGCTGACACCTGCTCAGCTACAGCTGCTGCTGCTGCCGCTGCTGCTGCCGCCACCGCAGCTGCTGACCCCTTGAAGGGGTTGTTGGCGCTGAACTCTCTCCACTTGGCCCCAAGGATGGTCATCATCTTAGACATTGGAATCTTAGGATTCTTTTTAGCAATTAGGGGCCTGTAAATATAAAAGCAGAAAACTCGGACCCTTCACAGATGGTCTGGGAATACTGCCATCTCCCCTCATCAATTAAGTCTATGTACATGCTAGGATTCCTGGGTGGTGAGAGTATGTACTATTAAGAAAAATATCAATTTTAGAAATAAACAAATAAAAAGAAGTTAAAAAAAGAACATATTTTTAAAAGTATAACAAAATTTTAAAAAGCGAAATAAAAATTAAAAGCAGAAAACATAAAAAAAGACAAAACAAAAAAAGAATAACATCAATAAAAATGCTTTGCTCTTGTATACTCCTTTACAGTTCATAAAACATTTTCACATACATCACATCTTATTTCATCCTCACAATAATACTCTGAGTTGCTATGATTCTCTGCATTTCACTAATGAGTTCCGTGGGCCCTGAAGAGGGTTTCCCATGGGATGGGAGTGTGAAAGAGACAGGCCATGCTGCTTCTATTTTGGGGTGGGGTGTTAAGCTCTTGTGAGGACATGGGTGACCCGCAGTGCTGACAATAACAGCACCTATAGCAGTGAGGTACATGAGATAACACTACTAATGACAGCTACCAGTTACTGACCAATCCCTCGCGGCTAGGCACTGACCGTACTGGGCTTTCCATTCATTACCCCACCAAATCTGCACAGTCCTATGCAGTATGTACTATTACCACTCCTATTTTATAGATGAGGAAAATGAGGATCAAAGAAGTTAAGTAACTTGCCCAGGATGATACCAGAACCTGAACCTCAGTAGCTGCCTCCGAGGCACTGAACCTCTGTATAAAAGTGCTTCCTCACCAAGACATTTCCACTATTCTCCACTCTACTTTGAGAGCTGCCAGCAATGCATCCTCCATTATGACCAGGGCCTAAGATAGGGGCAGAGGACTTGATAACTGAGCAAAGGAAATCCAGGAACACTAATGGTATCTCTCAGGTCCAGTTGAGAGGGAAGTCACGGAGAAGGGGAGGGCTCACTCTATTCTATCCTCACTATATAGTCCTCACTATATTCTACTGCTACAGAGTTCTCTAACCTAGTTCCAGAATCGTGATCTCCCCTACCCCTCAGCCCCTCAGTGAAGGGTTCTTAAGTGGAGTCCTTTGGACTGTTAGGAGTCCAGGAGTTCCCTGAAATTACATGTGGAATTTTGTGTGTATGTACTGTGAGTTTCTCTGGAGAGCAGTTTCTTAGCTTTCTTCAGGAGGAGGCCATGGTCTCCCTAAAATTAAAATTGTCTTTCAAGAGGATTCCCCAGTCCTACCACACCTCATGAACTGGCTAAAGGCTTTGTAGTTGGTGAGTGTGTGGTAATCCTCCTCAGAGAACACATGCTCCACATCCTCCAGGCCCCAGGTCAGAAGCAGAGTTGCTGATGACTTCTGTTCCACCTGCTGGAAGAGACAGGGCTTCGGTGAGGTGGGTGCTCCTCCAGCCCCTATCCTGGGGCCACCACACATGCCTGTCTTCCTATCCACCACGTTCCCTGGGCTTTCTTGCTTCTTGCTCCATTCTCCAGTGCAGTCCCCATCCCTCACGAACTACAGCCTCAGTGGCTTTTCCTTCCTCTGCACACCTGCCTTTAGTGTTGGTCTCTCACCCTCACTCCCTAATTCTACTCACCTTTTGCCCTCCATCTCCCTCTCCTTTTTTCCGCCGCTTTGTCTTCTTCTCCTTTTTTTCTCGGTGCTTCCGTCTTCGTTTCCGACCTGGTCCAGTTCCGTATTCACTTCCCCCACTCTCAGACTTCTCCCGGTACTCATCTCGCTCAGAGCCAAATTCCTCCTCACTGTCCTAAAGAGGAGAAATAAAAATAAGATTTATTCATCTTTACCATGTGCTAGGAACTGTTCTTAGCACATAACATATTTTATCTTTTTTAATCTTCACAACAATCCTATGAAATAGTAACTAATCTATTTTTATCTACTTTTTGCAGATGAGAAAACTGAGGCACAGAGAGTTAAATAAATGGTCCAGGAAGACAGAGGAGTGCTAGGCTCTGAATTCATGCAATTTTCCTCTGGAGCCAGTGCTTTCAGCTCCTTCTCTCTGCTGCTACAGCAAGTCACATCAACAGCTGGGCTCTTCACTAGGTTGTAGTGAGTGAGATTAGGGTCACAGGTCCATGAGATCAAGCCTCCCTGACTTCAGAAAATCCCCACCCCCATTCCCGAGGTAATCAGGACCGGAGAAAATGTAGATCTCTAGGAACGGGTCTCCTGAGCCTTGCTGTAGAGTTAGAAATTATTGACACTTACAAGCTTCTTGCGTTTTCGAGGTTTTCCTGGCTTGTTCTCCTTCTGCTTCTTGGGTCCTCGTTTTCTCTTCTTCACACCCAATTCTGAGGGCAGCAGCCGAATGTCATCCTTATCTTTGGAGCACAGAGTACCAGAAAACCTAAGCCTCTAGGTTCCCAGTTTCTGAGGCCCCTCAACCTCCCCCCTTCCCCAACTCCTAAATTTCCACTCTCTAGGAACTCAGGCATTAACTCCTCCAAACCTTGCCTCCCTTCACGAGATGCAAACAGAGAGTGTTTCGAGTACTCTGGGATGCTCTGCTTCTGAATGGGAGGTCAGGGGTCAGAAGGGAAGAGCAGCCAAACCACTCCCTCCTTTCCCCTCCTACTAACAAGGGACCAGGCTCTAGGCCATGGGCTCTGACTGTGGCAGGTCCTTTCAGTCGCCGCCAGGGCTCCTCCTGCTTTCCCCCTCGCTTCGCCAGCTGGCATCCTGCCCAGGAACTGGGGAAGCCATGCCCAGCTGCTGGCCTGGCTTGACCCCAGCACTTGGAGTGGGGAGACACAAGCTGGCAGCTCCCTAAGCCAGATGCTGAGAAGAGAGAGCCAAAGGTGGACACCTGGGTTCTCACACTAACACCCTGGGGCCTTGACATGCTTTTTGCCAAGAGGGAGTCCCCTATTTACATTTCCTCAGATAATCACCAGGCATCCTGTCACCCCAACACAGTCCCAGAGCAAAAGAAATTCTCAGCTGGTCATTTTCACTTCTTGCCCACAGGATCATAGTGTCTGCCTTCTTCATCACACACTAACCCTACAGGAGAAAATCTCCTTAATTACCTAAACATAACTACCTCCTCCCTAGTAGTCTGGAATCTGCCTTCAAATCTATTCCCATATCCCTACTCCCTTTGAAAACTCAGGGGTCATGCCACTTGTCCACTGGTCTCAACTTTCACACTGCATTTCGTCCCAGACATCCTGACCCATTCATATATACACAGTATGGAGACACAAGCAAAGATATATGCACAGAGATACCCAGCATGTACTTTCTCAAGTGCACACACATACACACACACTCGGGAGCACAAATCCAGAGAACAGCCTGTACCTGCTTTTAGCAGGGCTAGGTCCCTGGCTTTCTCTCCAGAGCTCTCTATCAGAGAACCCAGGACAGGTTCTTCTCTGGTGATCCCCCACCCCATTCTCTGTGACCCCTGCCAGTCTGTGGAGGCTTGGAGGCCAGTTACTTCACATAGAGGAAGACACAGATGCCACACAGACTTGGGGCACTGGGGCCCTGGTTCGCCTCCCTCCTGCAGCAAGCACTAGACTAACCAGCCAGACCTGTCTGGCTCAGGCAGAGGCAGCTTCTGCAGGAGGGGAAAGCCTGGGCTTGGTCCAGCCCCTTGCTCGAGGACACACAATCCTTCCTCCCTCAACAGTCAACGGAAAATTAGCCACAATTAACACCGGAGGCCCCAGTTTCCATTGCCTCAGAATTTTGGCATCTCCTTCCTTCAGCGCTACCTTTCCTCCTAACTCCAGCATCCTATGTCCTGTGCAGGAAGACACTCTCGAGGACACACAATCCTTCCTCCCTCAACAGTCAACGGAAAATTAGCCACAATTAACACCGGAGGCCCCAGTTTCCATTGCCTCAGAATTTTGGCATCTCCTTCCTTCAGCGCTACCTTTCCTCCTAACTCCAGCATCCTATGTCCTGTGCAGGAAGACACTCTAGAATTGTTGTGAGTGTATGGGGTGTGTGTGTGGGGGGGGGGGTGCCTGCCAAAAGCCCGAGTGTGCAAGCCGAGTGGGGACTATAATAGGAAGTCAGCAACACACCATGCTCCAGCAGCCGGCTCCCCCTAACCCCAGGGACTTCGGTTAACATGAACATGGAAATTGAGGCTGCCGGGGCAGTGGCAAGGGCAGGCCAACTGGCTAAGGATCAGGGAAGTGGCCTCGGTCACCGCCAGCTGGGGGTGGGGCACAAGCCGTGGGACCTCACAGCCCGTTAACTGCACTCCCCACCCCAGCAGGAGATTCCCGAACTTGGACCGACGTCGCTGGCGGGAGAAGCAAAAGAGAATGGCGAGGCGAGGCAAGGGAGGGTAATAAAGCAAATCTAAGTCCCAACCCCTGTCTCCCCAGCCACTCAATGCTGGCCTGGAGCCCAGACTCTCCCACATCCCCGCTCCGAGCGGGGGAAGGCGGGGCGGGAGGAGGCGGGCCCGGCAGCCCGGGAAGCGGGAGGAGCCTCGGCCCGAGCCTCGCCTCCCGCCGGCCCCTCGCTTCTTCTAATCTCACCATCAATCTCTCACACATATATTTATTTTTTCTCAACTTCCCCTCCCTCTCCAACAACGAACCACCATAATAGGTCTGCTGCACATGCGTACTACATGCAGGGGGTGGGTTTGTGTGTTCAGACCTTTTGCAAAGAAACTACCAGAATTTTCCGCACCACCCACAATCATACCCCACCCCCACCCCCAAGGAATCACGTCTATATATTATGTTATATTATTTCTCTAGACTTGCCAGAAGGGGGAGGGAGCAGAAATGAGTTTTGGGCTTCCTGCTCCCTTCCCCCACCACCACGAGTGCTATTATTTTAAACGTTTAACAATGTAAGGAGACTGAGAGGGGGAAGGGATAAAATTGGTCTTGAGTAAGAATGTGAAACAAAATGGTGAGAATCAAAGCAGTCAGAATGAAAAACAATGGAAATCTCTAATATGTACAAATTCATATTCTAGAAAAGGACGGGGAAAGGAAGCCTGAACAAATTTCCTTAGAGGAGGGTTATTTTCCCCACACTTAAGTAGACAGAAATAATGAGCAGGCTAAAAATATTTTCCCAAAGTTTTACCTCAGAA
The DNA here is from genome assembly GCF_000696425.1 of Galeopterus variegatus. Taxonomy (NCBI): domain Eukaryota; kingdom Metazoa; phylum Chordata; class Mammalia; order Dermoptera; family Cynocephalidae; genus Galeopterus; species Galeopterus variegatus. The sequence continues at coordinate 210,075 of NW_007727497.1, read as the reverse complement.
AGTCATCTGAGGGGGTGTATCTGGGTCACTCATTTGACTGGGAAGGCTCAAAGAAAGATAAAACTGCCCTGGGAGAGCGGGAAGGTGGGTTTTCATTTCAAATATAAAATTTTAAAAGCATTCGATGTTTCTTCTCGTCTATTCAGAAAGCAAAGAGGGAAAGGGGGAAGGAGTATTGACACAAAGACCCACTTCAACCTTAGATTCTTTCATACTTCTTGGTCTCACCTACCCAGATTGGGGATCAAAAGCACCCAAATCCTACACTCCAAGTTCGTGTAGAAATAGGTGAGAACTGCCAATCCCCTAACAACTTGCCATCCTTTTCCCCTCTTTTCAGCCCTTCTGCTGTAGACAACCCTACAAGCACCCCTCCCCACAGTTATTCATTCCTTTACCCTCGTGTGAAATCCGTGGGCTCTCTGGGACAACTTTTTCAAAACTTTTCTCTTTTTCAGACAAGCCTGGGGGGCGGAGAGACTTAATCCAGCTTCCATTAGACACATCCTTCCCCCGCCCCACAAGAAAGCACCTCACACTCCTTCAAAGGTTGTCTCAACTAGACAGGAACATTTGCCACATAAGCCACACCGACCAGTATGACAGTTTGACAAAGAGCATGATGTTAGACGTCTTGAAGTTCGATGCCTTTGCGCTGCATGGCAGCCAGAGGCCTGGGGGTGTGGATGTCCCCTTTCATTTCCCAAGCAGGGGGTGTGGACACTAAGATGCTCACCTATCCTAAAGAAGACTAGAAATCGCTCCACTAGGAGGCTGGTCTGAGTGAGGCCATTGCTGGGCGCCTGACGCGAGGCAGCGGTCTGTCCCCTCCACCACTGGAGAGTGCTGCCCAGAGTGCCCGGTGACTTGTCATCCCGGGGGAGGGGTGCTGAGTGACGGTCAAGCTGCAGAACAGCTGGGTGGGCAGTTCATGCCTCCCAAAGTGTTCAGGGTGTGGGTGGTTTCAGCGAGAGAGTGAGTGACAGTGAATGGCAGCCACGTGAGAGTCACAGCTGGGCAGCTTGGCCACCCCAGACTGACGGGGTCATGGGGGGAGGGCCCGCACTTGACACAAAAGAGGCCGGGACAGAGGAGAGATGAAAGGGGTGCAACTGGGGGCATCTCGGTCCTCAGACACTCTCCTCTTGCTCCCCAATCTTAAGTGACTCTGCTGTCCCAACCACAAGCGAGGAAGGGGGGAAGGGTGTAAGATCAAGTCTTATTCCAGGAAGTGGTCGGCGTGGAGTGTGGCCACCACCTGCCCCTAGTCATCAGCCGCCCACAAACATTCACACGACCCCTCCCCCGCGTGCCACCGCACGCCCCTGAGTTGGCGGGCACCAAAGCCCCCGCAGGTGGGGGGGGGGCGATGGACACCGTCCGTCCTCTGCCTGCCCAAGTCCAGAACGGAGGGACTCCGAGCCGCGATCGGCTCCACACACGGAAACCCCGCTCTCCCTCAGACCAACCCCCCGGGGCCGGTGCCCAAGGGGCGCTCTCGCGGCCGCCCCTCCACCACGCGCCCCTCCCCCACGCGGCCTTCCGGCCGCCAGGGTCTCCGCGGTCCCTCGCTCGGCCAGGGAGGGGGCCCTGGCT
>NW_007727497.1:191587-207644 GCF_000696425.1 Galeopterus variegatus | reverse complement strand
GAGGGGGGCCAAACCGCCCCCAAAAATTTTCTTGGAGAAAATTGAGGAGAGACTTTTTTCCCCTCTCTCTCTCTTCCCAAGAGAACAAGAAAGGGGGATTTTTTTAAAAATTATATATATATATATATATATATATATAAAAGTTTTCGACTTCTCTCTACCCCCCTCTCCGTTGCTTTAAGTGTATTTAAATTCTGAGGGGGGCGCTCAGAAATATTTCTCAGAGCTGAAGCACTAAGATGGCCGCCTTGAAATTATTTTTAAAACAACCCCCCCTCCAGCACCGCCACCCCCTCCATAAAGAAAGGGAGAGGGGGGAAAATCCCCTTTTAAAACAAAATGGCTGGCTTAATATTTCATTTTTCACCCCCCCATTCTCCTCCCTGTTACACCCCCATCTCCAAGCCTCGACCCACAAATTTCTCCCTTTTTTCATAACTGATTAGTGCACAGATTAATAGAGATATTTTCCTTGTGTACTGAAGTGTGTGTGTGTGTGTGTGTGTGTGTGTGTGTGTGTGTGTGTTGGGGGGGCATGAAGGATTTCTGCATAAAACAAAAATGGCTGCTGTGACTAACTCCCCCCTTATAAAAAATATTTGGGGGGGGCATTAATCAGTACTCATGCTCAGTCTGACATCAGCATAAATTGTTAAAGGTTAACTAGTTAGATACTAGTCCAACTAGATTTAATTTTTTTTTCTTTTCTTTACTAGTCCCTTCCTCCCCACCTCCCTTCTCTAAAGAAAAGCTTTTTTTTTTTTTTTTGAATACTTCAGAAGGGAGTGGTTTGATGTGGAGGTTTTTTTTTTTTCCCCTTCAGGCATTGAAAAGGAAAAAGATGAAATATATGTTTATATGTAACTCTGTTTCTACATACCTCATTGAAGTGAAAATGCATTTAATTGTGTACGTGTCTTTTAAACGAGAAGTGGTACTGGATTTTTTTCTTCTTTAAAAAAAGTGATAGAAATCCTAGTGACTTTGGGGGGAGAGATATGAATAGATATGATGATTGAGTTTTTTTCAAAGGAGTCCATGTTTGATTCTCCCCTTTGCCCAGCCTTTTCGGTGATTTATAATTGTTGTAAATTTTATCTTCACTCTTTTCCCCTTGCCCTCGCCCTCCCGTCCCCCAGTTGCTTGAATGTAAAATTCATCTGACTTGAGAAATTAATTTGGGGGTGAAGAGAACAGATTTTTAGAATAAAGAGAAAAGAGTCAAGTCAGGATTGTGACATTATTTTTTCTTTTCTCTCCTTTCAGTATAATTCTTCCACGTGATCAACACAAAGTAGAAGAAACTGAGGTACTGTGAAAGAGCAAAGTAACTGGGATTGAGGAAAAAAAAGAGGTAGGGGTTACATTCAGGCGTTTTCATCTAACTTTCTAACCCATGATATCCAGCTGTAACCCAGTGTTTTTCTTAAAGTGGTTCTAGAAATCAGATGGACAGTTGGAAAGGAGTCCAAAACTAGCTTTCTCGTTCAGAGATTTGATCAGAGAGATCTAGACATAAAATAAAACGTGCCAATGGAGCAAAAGAAGGATAGCAAATAGCTGTTTCCTCCTTTTTCATTCTTGTCATCCTTTTCTTACTTTAGTTTTCCTCCCATTCTTTTGACCTCACTTTGCCCCTTCCCTTGCTTCCCATCCCATGCCTGTGGAATCATTTCTCAAATGGGTTATTTCTCTGCTTCTTAAGTGTAACTGGCAGCACCCCAGCTTCTGCAGTGCCCAGGAGCACCGTAAAAGGGAGGGGTAGGTGGCAGCAACCAGAAAGTATTAGTGACAGGGGGTACTATGCAAATTTTTGTTTATAGGGCTAAAATGTTCTTTACTGATGTTCCGCCCCCCCCCAATGCATTTTATTGAGCATTGGTTTCCATATATATATATTTTAACCTGGCCTTTGGGATTCTCTTGCCTCTGTTCCCATATCATTCCTGTGTTGAATCTAACTCCTCTTCATCTTCCATTCGATTTTGCTCTACTGTCTTCTTTCTCGGTCTCTGTGTACTAGTCCATCTGGGTATCCAGCTCTTTCTGTATATGGGGTTCTCTGTATGCCTCTTTATTTTTCACTGAGAATGTCTTTCTCATTCCTTTGACTCTCAGGGTCTATCACCTCTAAGTGACTTTCCATCTGTCTTCTTTCTGTTTACTTCTGTCTTCCGGTCTCCAACTGCGTGTGGTTCTTCCTCGTGTGTGCCTGACTTCCCCTCTTTCTGGCCCCCTCTGTGTGTCTGTGGATCATACTGTGTCTGGGAAGAGTGTCTCCACGTGTATGTGGGCCACATTGCGCATCATATGTGCCGCAGTCTCTCTGCCTCTGTGCCCCTTCCCTCTGTGCTGAGCGTCTCTGCCTGCCTGCTATATGTGCCATGATCTGCAGGTGTGGGTGGCTAAAGGTGGCTGTGTGCATCCCTGTACAAACATTCGTCTTTCTCTTGAGTGTGCTTTGCATATGGATTTGCTAATTTGCCTGATTTTCTCCCTCCTTGTCCATTTCTCCTTCTGCCTGTCTGCATTTCTCTCCTGTTGTCTTTTCTCCCTACTGCCCTTTTTATTTTTCTTCTTCTATCCTTGTTTCTGCCTGCCTCTCTACCTGCTTGCTCCTGTTATCGTGTCTGCTTGCCTGCCTGTCTGCTCCTCCCTGACTGGCTGGCAGCCTCTTTCCCTCTCTGGTTGTCTGTCTGCTTCTCTGGCTGTTTGCCCACCGCTCTCTCTCTCTCTAGCCATCTGTCTCCCTGCCTGCCTGTCTCTATCACTTTTTTAGCCTGCATCTCTTGGTTTGTCTACCTTCCATGCCCTGCCATGGCTCCCCAGGTTGGTTTGCCTATCATTTTGCCCTTCTAATTGATCCTCCTCTTATTTATGCCTATGTTCATCATTTTTCCTTGCCTTCCTCTAAGTCTGTCTTCTTGTCTGTCTATGCTACTTGCTTGCTGCTACCCTACTGTTTAATACTTTTATCTTTTTAGTCTTACTACTTAACAGCTTTTTCTCCCTTGCTTTCCTCTCTGCCAACATCCCATCAGTGGAGATGGTCTCTCCCCCATGCCTCAGGGTAACCTTGTTGCCCCAAAGTCTTATCTGCCTTCTTGCCATATACCCTACATTGTCTTCTCTCACAGTTGCCTCCATTTCAATTGTCTCTTTTTCTTTCTTTCTGGTTCTTCAGACAGTCTGCCTGCCTCAGACTTTATGCCATGCTCCCATTCTCTCATTGTCTTCTTGCCTTTTTGCTGTCTGCTTGGTAGGCTCTTACCGTCCACATCTCTGCTTGCTTTTCTTTCTTCTTCTTTTTTGTCCCCAGTCAGCTTTTGAATAGATAGTGTGTACACATGCTACAAAATTTTAAAAGTAAAAAAAGTATACTGTGAAAAGTAAGCCTCCTACCCATCCCTCTCCCCCATTTCCTGAATTCCTCTCCCAAGAGGCAGCCACTATTTCACATTTCTTGGCTACTGCTCCAGAGAAGAGTCTATACATACACAAATCTACTTGCTTTTTGCTGTACTCCTTTCTACCTCTCTGCCCGTTTTGCTGGATGCTCTTCCTCCTGTCAATCTGTCAGTACTCCTTCCTAACTTTGCTGGGCTTGCCACCTCTTGTCTCTTGTCTTTTTGATTGACTAGCACTTGTCTTTTTGATTGACTAGTTGCTGGTTGCATGCTGTTACTACCAGTACCTGAGGAGTGCTTAGGAAGGGCTTGCTCTTTCCTAATCTTCCTACTCCACATGGTAAGTTGTCTTGATGACAGCACACCCTTGTCGGTCTTTTCATCACTGAAATGTGTATTAATTGAGAAAAGACATGAAAGCACTGGTAGTACTGAAAAATACCATATAAATATAGGTACAATTAAAAAGTACAGAGAGTTTGTAAGCTGAGCTTACATGCACATAGAGTAAATAGAGGTCCATTCTGCTTTTTTTCCCACTTAGTCTATATGAATTCTTTAAAGGCATATGGATCTAGATCCTTTTAAGTTGTTGACCTAGGCCTGTCTAAGAAATCTGTCTTCCTGCTAGTCTAAAAAGCTTTCCTCCTTATTAAAACTTTTCTCCTTTTTCATCCTTCCTCTGGCTCCTCTCACATGCCACCTTAGAGTCATTATAACTCTTTGGTGGAGACAAAGACAGCCTCTAGCCAGGTCTCTTTAAGAAAGATGATAATAAAACTTCTATACACAATGCACTGTTCTTTCATTTCTGTCTTTTTATTGCCTATATTCCTTAAATTAACTGTTTCAGCTTCTATCTCTGTGTCTCTCCCCTCTCTTTCCCTTTCTCCCTCTCTCACTTCTTTTTCCTCGGTCTGTCTTTCCTCTTATCTGTCTGTCTCTGTCTCCATTCTAGCCTCTCTTTCTGATTGGCCACCTCCCCTCTCTTCTGTCTGATTGGCCTATATCCCTCCATCACCCCATCTGTCTGCTGGATTCTCTCTGTCTGCTTGCAATAATGTATATAATAGCTCTTTATAAATTATAAAGCACTATGTTGTATAAAACAGTTACCACTTTGTCTTCTTTTACCTTATTGTTTTCTTCATTTATCTGTCTGCCTTCTTTCTCTCTCTCTTCTCTGTTTGCCTGTCTGCGTCCCTCTTGGTAATCTTGCCTGCCTATCAGTCATTTTCCTTTTTCTCGCTGCCAGCCTGTCTATTTTTCTGCCATCCTTCTTTTCTATCTGCTCGGTTCTTGCATCTCTCCTTCTGTGTTTCCAGGTTTCTCTACATTTCTTTTGCCTGTCTATTCTGTCTGTCTATGCCTATTGTCTTTTATCTATGCCTGTGTGTTTCACTGTCTCTAGTTGCTTGTCTCCCTGCCTATCAGTTTCAATGTGGGCATCACTCTTTGCCTTTTTTCTAACTGTCTGTACTTTAAAAATAAAAATAAAATAACAAAGTAAAATCCCTTATGACTGATTGGTAAAGGAGAGCATTCTTTTGTTTTGTTTTTAGTCAGAAAACCATTAAGAACAATGAACTCAGACATGCAGTTGTTAAATGTAAACCAGAAGTTAGATGGACCCTTTCCCCCAAAAAAAGAATTAGAAAAAAACTGTAAGGGACTCTCAAGCCAATAATAAGATTATTTATTAAAAGCAAAAGCAATAAAATTATCTAAAGCAATAGATTCTTACCTTTTTGGATCATGGTAAGATATAAACCCTTTCCCCAGGGGAAAAAAAAAGTGTACAAACAAAACATCACTTATGTTTTCATGGTGTTATGAATACTCTGAAGTCTGTGACCCCAGGTTAAAACCCTGATGTAGGGAACCAATGAGAAATAAGTGATAGAGCACAGACATGTTCTTGAGCAACAAGCAGATTGAAGGGTTGAAAAAGCACTTTGCAATCTATGATTTTCCACCCAAGGAGATGTTAAAGAGATTCCTAGTCGTTTTTTGAAATATATAGGTTAGTGATACTAATGAAAAGCATGTAAATGTTCAGGATATTCTGGACATAATCATGGAATTATAGAGATGGAAGGTCATCTAAATCAGTGATTCTTAAATAGCTAGGTAAGGTTGCCACCTGTCCTTCCTGAAAATGTCTGTCCTTTATTCTCAGATTACATATTTCTTATACTTTTTTGTATAGAATAAATATAAGACATATAATAAATACGTATGTATATATGCTTATATTTGTATGTTGTTTTATGTAATATATTAAAATGTCTTGTCAAATATATATAAATATACATATACATACACACATATGTTTATAATGTTAAAGATATGATTTATTTATTTTTTAAAGATGACTGGTGAGGAGATCTTAACCCTTGGCTTGGTGTTGTCAGCACCATGCTCAGCCAGTGAGCAAACCAGCCATCCCTTTATAGGATCTGAACCCATGGCCTTGGTGTTATCAGCATCGCACTCTCCCAAGTGAGCCATGGGCTGGCCCCAAAAATATGATTTCTAAAACTGAGATAGATCTGTACGGAAGAATGTTCATGAATAGATTTGACAGAGAGAGAGAAAGAGCAAAAAAAAAACTTTTTATATTTACTGTACAATTTGAAAATTTTTCAACACATGTACTTAATCACAAAACATTTTAAGTATTTTTATATGAATTAATGGTGATAAGTATATAGGTTTGGATTTTGTTGCTGTTCTTAATGTCCTTACTTAGCACAATGAAAAGCCAGCAACCCCATGTTGACCACTAACATTTTTTTTTACATTTTATTGATTGTTGAAATCTAAAAGCCTAGGATCTACCGCTTTAATTTAACCTCTTGATTTCATGAAGGAGGGAACTTCAGTCCTTCATATATCATATTCATGATTTGCCATACCTACAAAATATCTGTACTATTATATGCATACTATAGTATTTCTCTTTAAATTGATTTTTCTTTAGCTTAAATGAATGTCCTTTAAAAAGTAAATTTTATGTTACTAGAAATAATATCCATAAATCCTTGATTTGGTATGATAATTATGTTTTTTCTAATTTATTTAAAAATAGAAAGAATTATTAAAGTAAAAATAAATAAAAATAAAAGCACATTGCTTGCATGCTACTGATGGTATAAGTACCATATTTTAGGAAATGTCACTTTCATCTAATTTTATAGATACAGAAACTGTAGCCTAGATATTGAAAGGATTGCTTAAGATAAAGTTAGTTGTTAGGGACAGCACTGAGACTTGAACCTGTATCTTTTGATCTCTAGTCCAGTGTTCTTTATACTATATACTAAATGACTTCTCAGTCAATGGGATGTCTTAGGGTTTTAAAGAAACTAATATGTGAATTTGATGGTCTCATATAGTTATTATTAACTATAACAACTATACCACAGAATTGTGAAAGACCAACTTAATTGTATCTGTTGTACATCTAAACTTACATATTTTCTGACACAGAGTTCCACTTCTCACCATCTACTCTAGAGAAAATGTTATCACACTTATGCATAAGGTGACATGTACGAAGAAATTCTTTACAACATTGTTTGTAATAGCAAAAAATTGGAAACACTCTAAATTTCTAACAATAAGGAATAGCTAAATAAACTACACAGCAATTAGGAAAAATGAGTTACATTCATATGTATAGACATGGTGCAATTCTTTAATATATTGAATGGAAAAAGCAAGCTGTGAAACAATATATACATTATGATATCATGTAGTTTATATTTAAGGAAACCAAAAACTATACTATTTCTACAGATACATTTATATGTATATAAATGCCTTTAAAAATTCTGGATATATACATACCAAATTGGTAATAGTGGTTCCTTTTTGGAAAGAATAGTCAAGGGAGATTTTTAGCTTCATTGATAACTTTGAACTTTTACAGTGAGAAAATATTCATTTATTATTTGTATAAACAAACTTAAGTAGCCTCATTGATCACATTAGAAAATGGAGCCAAATGGAATTCAAAAGTAGTATTTCTCTAAAGAAATCATTCCTCATTAATCTCTAGTTCTTCAAAAAGAAACACATTTAAGCAAAGTACAATCAGTAGATGTAATATAGCTAACTACTTTTGAAAATATTAGTGTGGTTTCACTTTAAAGACTAGTTAAAATAGGAGGAGGAAAAAGGGAAGGGGTACATAAGAGCATGTGTAACATGGCACCATTTATGAAAGAAAAAATATGTGAATATCAGGCTGGCTGGTTAGCTCAGTTGGTTAGAGTGTGGTGTTGCTAACACCAAGGTCAAGGATCAGATCCCAGTACTGGCTAGCCAAAAAAAAAAAGTGAATATTCATAGAATATTTTTGGAAGAATAAGAAATTGTAGAAGTTGCCACTGGGAAGGGGAACTTATTTTTTCATTGTGCATCTTGAAAATTGTTTAATGACCATGAGCTTGGCTAGGTGGAGGACGGAGAGACATTTTTTGAGATTAGACATAAACACACACAAGAAGTTAATTAACAATATGTGATTGTGATGATTGCTATGGGCTGCAACATCTAAATGTTCAGAGTAGAGAGATCGGGGGTGGGGGGAGCGTTGTGGGGGAGCCAGTGAAGAACTTTCATATGGAGTTGTATTTGAAGTTGTCCCCAAACATACCTAGGATTTATATAGCAGACAGGAAGAGGAAGGGCAGTCTAGGTTGAGTAAGAGTGTATTTAGCAGGTAGTATTGTGGGCTTCATCTGGCTCAAGTGGTAAGTTCACGATATAAGTTTATATATATAGTAGGGGTTGGTACCTCTTTAAAGGGTAAGCATTGTTAGTATATCAAGTGAAGAGTAGAGGCCTGAACCTTGGGGGAACTTTGAAGGATGGAGGAGTGAGAGGAGAAGCCAAAGCAAACAAGTGTTTAGAGTGATAAGTGTACCAGATAGTAGTACTGTGATAGAGTGAGAAGACAGCTTCCAGAAGGAAGGCATGATTGTTGATGCTAGATGCTTTATGGAAGTCAACAAGAGTATGAAGTGATAGGTCCTCAAAAAATTAACTGTAAAGTTACTGTATGACTTAGCGATTTCAATGCTATGTGTATACCCAAGAGAATTGAAATATATGTTCACACATAAACTTGTACGTGAATCTTCACAGGGGCATTATTCATAATAGCCAAAAAATGTAAACAACCTAAATGTCCATCAGCTGATGAATGAGTAAACAAAATGTAGTATATCCATGTAATGTAATATTATTCAGCCATAAAAAGGAATGAAGTACTGATACATTCTACAACATGGATGAACCTTGAGAACATTACATTATGATAAGTGAAGGAAGCTAGACACTAAAGGCCACATATTGTATGATGCCATTTATATGAATGAAGTGTCCAGAATAGACAAATTCATAGAGGTAGAAAGTAGATTAGTGGTTTCCAGGGTTGCGGGGAGAGAAGAATGGGGAATGACTGCTAAAGGGTATGGGGTTCTATTTTTTTTTTTCGTCAGCTGGCCAGCATAGGGATTGAACCCTGAACCTTCATGTATGAGTTTCTTTTTAGGGTGATGAATATGTTCTGGAATTTTGGATAATGGTGATAGTTGCACAACCTTGTGAATACGCTAGACCCCCCTGAATTGTACACTTTGTTTTATTTATTTATTTATTTGTTATTTTTTGGAAGCTGGCTAGTGCAGGCATCCAAACGTCTGACCTTGGTGTTACAGCACCATGTTCTAACCAACTGAGCTAGCCGGGCAGCCACTGTACACTTTTAAACAGTGCATTTATGGCATAAGAATTATATCTCGATTTTTTTTTTAAGTGCGGACCCAGAAAAGCATAGTATTTGTAAGTTGTTTACCTTTAAAGCTAGTTTTAGTGAGGAAGTTAAATAGTAATTGAAGATAGTGAGAAACCATTAAAATGTTATTTATAGAGGTTTTCAATTTAAAAATTTTATGTATTACCAATAACTATTTCATAGGTTCAAAGATATATATATATATATATATATATGGCATACATCAACCATAAAGAATAATATTAAAATGATCACATGTGTCTATCATCTGGTTTATTAAATATAATATTAGTAATATCTTTAAAACATTATGTCCTTCATATCCCTCCACATTGTCCTCCTGACACCCCCATTAGTATCCTGAATTTTGTGTTTATTAGATCTTTGTGTCTCCTTTGGGATTAGTTCCCTTCCCACTTGTGAATTCTTAACTTTGAAAAATGTCAAACCTACAGAAAAGTTGAAAGCATACAGTGAATACCCAGGTACTCTTCACCTAGATTTACTAATTCTTAACCTGCCACATTGATGAAAGTTCTTAGTGGCATGAATAAATGCTTATGATCTAATGTAAGTGAATAAGCAATATAAAATTACATATGTAGTATAATCTCAACCATGTAGGAAAACACTAAAAGGAAGCAGTTGAAGTATTAATACTGGTTGCTGCTGAGTGATAGGAATACCAGTGATTTTTGTTTTCTGTATCTTTATACTTCCCTATCTGAAATTTTCTGTAATGAAAAATAAAACTAAGTTTAAAAATGTGTGTGTGTAAAGACAGAGGGAGAATAGGAGACAGTGGGTGTGAAATTTTTGGTCATGAAATTTGGTAGGTCCAAATAGACAGTTTAAAATAACATAGAAAGTAGGGCTGGCTGATTAGCTCAGTTGGTTAAAGAATGATATAAACACCAAGATCAAGGGTTCAGGTCCCCGGCCAGCCACACACACACAAAAAAATTATATACATATATATATGAGAAATAAACCTAGGAACAGATCACATGCCTGAGGGAATCTAATTCTTTATCTCCAGGGTTGCTTCCAGATTACTCCATCTGTGTAAAAAGCTCCTATTTCTTTAAGGATCCTACAGTTTTGCTGTATACTCCTTGACTTCTCTTCTTCACTGTCATCTACTCACCTCCTGATCATTCCCCTCATTCACTGAAGATTAACACCTGCCTTAGTCCTGCCTTCATCTTGGATGACCTTAGGATCTATGTCAATGATAGATTTATCACCCAGACCTCTCAGTCCCTCGACACCCTGATTTCCAAAGACCTTTCTCTCCATTCCACTTCTGCCTCTATTTCTGGACTTAACTTCTGAAATGTTAAATTCAAGCCCCGTACTTTGGTCACAACTTTCTATCTTTCTTGCTCTCATTTACTTATACTCCACTATTCTTGGACTCAACTCCTTAAATCCTATCTTATCCCTTAACTCCTAACTTGTTATCCCTTAACTCCTTAATTTTCTCCTGATCAGCTCCACCCTGTCTTCACCTTCTTTCCTACCCAGCTCAAATTCCATGGTCTATCAGCCACTCTCCTGCCAGTGTCGTAGTGCTGTCGCCTTATTTTCCTTCTTGCACGTCCCTAGCCTTGGGTTGCTTGGCTGTCTGTTTACACCTAGGATGCAAAATGCTGCTGAAGGAAATAACATGATCATTCAGACCAGCGTCAGAAATCCCTTTTCCTAGTCAGCTTTCTCTCAGTTCTCTACAGTGGCTTTATCATTATTCCTCAAACCTCCTCCTTACACTTAAGTAGAAAATCTTACCTACTTCCAGGAGACAGATCATCAGATCTAAACTCCTTGCAATACTGACACTAAAACTAGATATTTTTCTATATCCATGTTTGTCCTTTCCTCCTTCCCCCCATCCTGTCTAAATCTTATCCCTACACTTGGGCTCTTGCTCATACCCTTGCCACCTTCTTGGAGACTAATAGTTACCAGTGATCCCCTAACTCAGTCATTTATCTCTTATTCTGCTTGCTTTCTCCCAACCACATTTAAATGTACTAAAATCTCATTATCTTTAAAAGAAATACTCTGGACCACTTTAGCTGCCATCCTACCTCTCTCTATCTATTCCACAGCCAAGCCTTTTGAAAGAATTATCTACATTCAGTGCCTACTCATTTCCTAACCCTCTTCCCCCACTGCAGCTGCTTTCACCAAATTACCAACAGCCTCCTGGTTGCTAAATTCAGAGGATATTTCTTAGTTCTTAACTTGAGCCTTCCTGAAATAGTCTTTGCTAGACTTCTATGACCCCATGTTCCTGGTTATTCCCCTGCTTCTCTGGCTCCTCCTCTTCAATCCCTCTTCAGAGAGGCAGTGCTGTGTGTATCAGTGGTCAGCCGCAGTATTTAAGAACTTTGGCTTGTGAGTTAGACAGGTCTGGGTTCATATACTGCCTCCTTTTCATTTCTCAGTTTCAGTTTGTGCAACTAAAATGGCAGTAAATACATCTTTTTGTAAAGCCCCAATATTGTGAAGTCAATGGAATTAGCCATTTAAAGTCCTTAGCACTGTGTTTGGCACACAGTAAGCAAACATGCACAAAACTTCCTTGATTCTCCAAATTTATAATAAAGTGCCCCTCCTATGTACTTCCATATTATCCTTTATCTCTCTTATGATACTCCAGAGAGCAGGGGCCCTGCCCACGCTCTTCACTGTTGTTATCAATCTAGTACATGGCCAGGCAACTATTAGGCACCTTGTAAATATTTGTTGATTGTTTTAAGTGTTTAATATATGGCAATGGTGATATTTTAAATCCGCGGGGCAAAGAATTATTGGTAAATAATGGTGGATTATTGATAAATGGAAAACTTTGGGAAAATATAAAAGTTGGATTCTTACCATTTATTAAAATAATTTCAAAGCGATTACACAGCTACATTAAAAAGAAAAATTTTAAAGAATTAGAATGAAACGTAAGTGAATATTTTCCTGATCTTGGGGGTGAAAAAGGCCTTAAGCATTCAATGAGCAACAACCATGAGGGAAAATACTGATAGAATTAACTCAATAAAACAAAATTTTAGTATGTAAGAAAACATAAACAAAGTTAAAAGACAAACTAGAAAAATATTTGTACCATTTATGACAAACTATTCATTCAATAAATATTGTGTGCTCTAACAGAGCTTGCAAATAACAGAAACTACTCTTTTAAGCAGAAGAAGATTTTATCCAGGAAACTAGGGCCTACAAAATTGTTGGAAGGACCAGAGAAACATTGTAGTCTGGCTTCCAGAATGAGAAGAACATTGTGGAATTGGCCCACCAGAGATCTGCTTCCTATCCGTGCTGTGATCAGGAAACTGCTGGGCCAGGTGCTGGCTCCAGGATCACGCCAACATTATGTATAGTGACGGGAGTAAGGGGGTAGAAAGGAAGATAATGAGCTAGTGTTTGTATTCTTGATGAAAGACATCATAGAAAATAATCAATAACAAAAACAAAAAGGCCAGTAGAAAAAAAGACAGTATAAAAATAAGTAACGATATGTGCAAAAGATAGACAATAAGATGAAAATTGCCAATTTTTATTAAGCTGTATTCCGAGTTAAGCAACTATCCTAAGTAAGTGTTTAGTATGTACTAACTCACTTATTCCTTTCAATAACCTTATTAAGATTAATCTCCATTTTATAGAAAGGGAAACAGGTAAAGTGAAGTTAAAGATCTAGCCCAAGTTAAGAGCTTTTGAGAGATGGAAGAGGCATTTATACCCAAACTCAGGGACAATGGTGGACCTGAAGCAAAGGAGAACAATCAGATGACATGATGACTTGAGAATTGGTGTGCCATTGTTAAAATCATAGGAATTGAAAAAGAAGCTGGCTTTAAGAGGGCATAATGAGTTTGTTTCTAGATGTACTTAGCTTGATAGTGTGGCATCCTATTAGAAATTCCTCAATTTCTGAGCTATGGAAGAGTTCTCTGTACCTCCAATACCTAATGGAGAACCCAAATGCTATAATATGTCTGTTAAAAGATTTTATCTAATCTGCTCATTCTGTTGCTGCCTTTTAGCTAAATCTATTCCCTTGCTCTCAGAGTAAGGGGATACTTTAATAAGAAGAGAAAGATTTAAGCCCAAAATTGTTGTCTTTGCCTTCTGCTAGTTTTTTAGCTCTGCTTTGATTGATCACTGTGATGGAAACTGAATAGTCTTCTCCCTGGCTGCTGTGTAAGTGGAAGCAGGATGACAAGTTAAGAGGCTCACAAGCTTCTCTGAATCTCTGTAAACCATAAGCTCCTTGAGGGAAGAAATTGTTAATTATTGTATCCACATAGTTTAGCACTGTGCCTGGCAGATGCTCAGTATTAATGAATTGAATAAATGAATGATGAGGCCAAGATTCCAACTTAGATTTTCTTTCTTTTTTTTTTTGTCAAGGATCTGAACCCTTGACCTTGGTGTTATCAGCACCATGCTCTACCAGTTTAGCTAACTAGTGAACCCCCAACTTAGACTTTCAAGAAAGGCTTGTCTGAAGTATCAACACTCCATCTCCCCTGCACACAACCCTTCAAAGACCACCTCTCCACCCTACCATAGACTAGGTTGGATGTTCTTCCTTTTACCACCAGTGCATCTGTGGTGGATTGATTGTATTTTCCAAAAATGGCCACAATAATATCTCACATCCCACATGTTCTTCTTATGGTTTAACTTTGACACTCTTCCCACTAAGAGGTGAAGTCTATTTCCCTCCCCTTGAATTTGAGATGAGGTCATGTGATATGGCTTCCTTCTGATTCTCTTGGGATGCTTGCTCTTGGAACCCAACCACCATGCTGTGAGGAAGCCCAAGGTACCCTGTGTAGGGGCCCACATGGAGGGGAACTGATAGCCAGCATCAAGTTGCCAGCCATGTGAGTGAACTATCATGAAAGTGGATCCTCCAGCTCCAAGCAATCCATCCCAGTTTATACCTTTTAAAGTAGAAATGATCCATCCCCACCGAACTTGGCCCAAATTGCAGATTTATTAACAAATGATGGTGGTTAAAAACTTAAGCCACTTCAGTTTGGATGGTTTCTTAAGCAACAATAGGTAACTGGAACAGCATCTTGTGTTTGCCATGCAGGAAGGTGGTACAACTCAGTGTCTAGCTGGGTGGGTATGACTGCCTTGGTTCAAAGCCTGCTACTTATTAGTTGTATGACTTTTGGCAAGTTACTTAACTTTTGTGTGCTTCTGTGTCCTTTTTTTCAGTATAAATTAAAAAAATAGTACCTACTTCTTGTTTGTTTGGAGAACTAAGTGATTTAATGCAGGTAAATGCAAATCTGCAGGTAATACAGATCAATCATTGTGATCATCTTGTCAGACAAGCCTCTGATCATATGACCATAACACTCTTATGTGATTCTATTTCTTTGTCTTTACAGTACTTTCATTATGTACATGTGTGTGTCTGTGTATATATTTATACATTATATATGTGTGTGTGTATACAGTATAACTTTTAGTGCTATCTGAAATGATCTTGTCTACTTGTTTATTGTTTATCCTACCAAGAGTGTAAGCCCCAATAAAGCAGGAACCTTGTCTCATTCACTGCTGTATCCCCAGTACCTTGCACAAAGTGCTTAATAACTTTTATTTTGTTACCGAATGGCACAAAGTGTTTAATAACTATATTTCGTTGATGAACGAATGAATAGCACTTTTCACACTACTTGTGGAAGATGTTGCTAGTTCCTACCCAGTATCCATTCTCTCCTTCCATAGTAGTAGACCCTGCTTTTGTTTGGGATGTCAATATAAAATACTCATTGTTCCAGACTCCCTTGTAGCTAAGGGTCATCATGTAATGCTTTTCCTATCAATGAGACATAGTCAAAGGTCTGCTAAGGATATCTGAGAACATTTTTTTGCCTTCTTGATATAGGCACTGCCCTTTCTTCCATTCCCTTTTCCTCCTTCCTGATTGCAATACAGGCTAGAAGTAGAGCAGCCAAAAATTTGGTAAGCATGAAGACAAAAATGGGGAAACAGGAGACACCTGAGACATTGATGATATAGTGGAGTCACTATTCCACTAACTCCATACCTCTTATTGTGTGACTATATTAACCCTTTGTAGTTAAGCTCCAACAGCCAAGCTTCTGTTACTTGCAGCCAAATGTTACATTCTCAACTGATAACATTATGGTGAATACCTACCCCTCTAGGCTGATCATTAAGGGCAAGCCTACACACACACACACACACACACACACACACACACACACACACACACACACATATACCATCTTCCATACTACTCTATAGGGGGGTTGGAAGAATTTATCATCACAAATATTATTCGCTATCCAGATCTCTTCAGCTCTCTTCAAATAGTGACAGTGGTCAGGTAGCAAGGGACACCACATTATCTGAGGCGATTTGGCTCTTGAGTTCACACAGATTTCAAATAGTGGGGGGGTTACATAGTATTTCATCCCTGAAGTGAACATTTGTTTCTTGTCACTCTATGCTAGGCACTAGGCTATTGGGGATACGAGATGATTTAGTGAGATGATTCAGGCTGGGTGCCCAAGTTCCCACTAAACAATAAGCACTCAGTGCTGGCTGGTTTCTCAGTTGGTTAGAGTGCGGTATTATAACACATTATCTTTGTTTAGATAATCAAGATCAAAGGTTCGGATCCCCATACCGGCCAGCCACATTAGAAAAGAAAAGAAAGGGAAAAAAGCTCCCGAAGGGCACTTGGTTGCATATCTGTTTGTTTTTTTTTTTTTTTTTTCCTTTTTTTTGTCTTTTTTCGTGTCCGGCAACGGATCGCAACCCTCAGTGTCGCGCC
>NW_007727497.1:181339-191561 GCF_000696425.1 Galeopterus variegatus | reverse complement strand
CACCTCACTCAGCCAGTGAGCGGGAACCGGTCCGTATGTGGGATCCGAACCCTCGGCGGGAGCGCCACCGCGCTCCCAAGCGGCGCACTGTAGCAGTGCGCCACCGGGCCAGCCCATCTGTTTGTATTTTGAATACCTAATCTTTGACTTCCAAGATAAAGATCATTCAGGTTTCAAAGTCTATGTGGTTACAACTAAACCACGTGTTCTTATGGATCCATCATAAAGTGGCTGTTCTCCCAATATCAGCACATCTATGTGGTCTCCCAAAACTCAGCCTGTGAGGCTGGATGCATTAACCTTATCCTGATGTCATGGTGGGCGTTACAGTCCCAAACCCAAATGATATGTCCCATCACTGAGCTCAAGGTACAACTAGATCAAAATTTGGTACAGTAGTAAAACACTTCAGACTAGTCATAAACTTGGCCCCAAAGGTTAAAGCTTTAGGAATTTCTGCCATGGGAACAAAGCAGGTATAACACAAGTTGAGGCAGACCACCGACGGGTGCCAGGAATCCTGGGACATCATATCGTCACTTTTGATATTTTACTTTTGAGGCTCTTTATTGTTACTTGTGAGTGATTGTACTATTTCAGGTGTAGGGGGTTGGGCTATTTTGAGAATTTGATGGAAATTGTAGCACCTTTCTCAAAAATAATACACATCTAAACACAACACGCATACACACGTACTATTTAGAAAGTTTCAGGATGTCCAGGTTAAGAACACACCTTTGATTTGCCATGAAGATGGTAACTTTCTATACCATAATTTGTTCCTTTATCATGTACCATTGTCATGTATCTTTTCATGTGTGCATGTTTTATCCCAATGAGCAGGCAAGCTTCCTGCAAGGAACATATGTCTCTTTATTACCCCCCAGTAATGTGTGCATGTAGGGACTGCGACTTGTGGGAAATATTTGCCAACTGAATCCTTTGAAGCTGCTGTGGTTTACTAAGGATAGGCAGCTTTCCCTTCAACACTTCATCCTCCACCCACCTCCCTCCATTACAAAAGTGATCACCACAAGAGGACTTGGACCCTAAATTCATGTTCTATTTACTTTCTAGGTTTCAGGTTGAAGCATTATTTACATACACCTCATGCAAATATCCACTCTTGGATATTTAAAGAATAAGGCAGTGCCTAGTAGAAAGCTTTATTTAAAAAAAGCCAGGCCAGTTAGCTCAGTTGGTTAGAGCATGGTGCTGATAACACCAAGTTCCAGGGTTTGATCCCTGTATCAGCCAGCCAACTAAAAAAAATCAATAACTATTAATAAATGATTGCACTCTATCATCTTAAAAATGTGTGATGTCTTTATTCCTTCCTCAGTTCTGTACCTTGCCCTATACAGACCCACACCCGTAATCAGGACACCCCCTACTTTCTATGCCATGAATTATTTTTCAAACTGCACTCCTTTCCTGGCATGTACTTGTAGAAAAAAAGTAAAAGCAGGAGTAAACCTAATGCTAATACAATGGTGGCCATGTGTTTTTTCCTTTTTTTCTAATTCTTCCCTCCCCACTAGAAATCTCAAAGGGCCACCTTCAATCCTAACGTCTTTGGAACTTGAAAGGATTTTCCATGCTCCAGGGTCCCCTCCCTGACTCCATAGGTGATTACAGCCACCTGGTGGCCATATGGGGAAAGAACAGATGAATTGCTCCCAAAAAAATCTGGTGAGAGGAAGAAACTCAATGGAGTAATTTTTGGTCTTGGATCTATGAGAGGCAGGGAAAGGGAAATCTGTGGATAGACACTACAGCACAGGAGCCAGACATCTTATTTCTTGGTCCCGCCTTGTCTCCCAGGACACAACATCCCACCCACTAGTTATTATAGACAGATGAATTCACTTAACATTTGAGTTCATTCAATCAAAATTTATTGAGCAGCAACTGTGTGCCCAGCAGTGGGAATACAACAATGAACAAGATGGACAAGATCTCTGCCCTCATGAGCTTACAATCTGGCAGCCAGCCAATCACATCCATAATTTTACAATTGTAAGAACTCTGAAAATTGCATGGTGCAAAGAGAAGATTTAACAGAAAGTCTTGACCCACACTGAGAAATCAGAAAAGGCCTCCCTGAGGAAGAAACATTTAGGATCAGCTAGGTGAAAAGTGAAAGGAAGAGTGCTACAAGCAGAGAGTGGTCTGTGAAGGTTCAGAGGCAAGAAGATGTTTAATGAACTGAAAGCCAGCCAGTGTGTCTGGGGTACAGGGAACAAAGAGGAGTGTTAAGAGAAGAGATATGCAAGGCCCTGATTTATGCAAGGCCTTTGAATTTAGGACTTTATTCCAAAAGCAACTGGAGAACCACTGAAGAATCTGAGGCAGGAAAGTCAGATGTTTGGGTGTGGTTTTCAGAGCTCACTCTCACTACAGTGTGGAGGGCAGAAGTGGAAATGGGAGGATAGGTTAGGAAGTTGCCACAGCAATCTAGACAAGAGGTGATGGTAACTTGAAGAAAGCAAGATGGATTCCAGAGAGATTCAGGAGAGAGAATCTACTTGACTTAGATTTAGGCAGAATAGAACATATCCCTTAGGTACAAGCCCTGAGGCTGGTGCTAGAGGAACAGCATAGCTCTGGTTCTCAGATAGTTTAGGGTTTAACTGAGCGACAAGGTACACATGAAATAATTGCAGAGTTGATTAAATGTCAAAATGATTGATTCAGATCACTCTTGGACTCCTGCATTCCATGGGAATAGATAAAAGCTGTCAGTCTCCCAGTGAATTCAGGTACTGCTGAAGCCATTAGGGATGTTTCCACCTTTGTTCATGCCTCTCATAATCGCCCTTCAGAAAACTCCTATGCAGCCCACCCAGTGTCTCACAGGGACCACCTTCCCCTGCACTGGGCCATAGTGCCCCTGCCAGGAAGATGCACTAAATCTCCCTGATTCTTTTTTGCTTGCTGCTGCGAGGAAGTTCACCTGTCTGTTATTCTCAATTCTCCTCCCCTGCTTAGGCTAAAGGGGACCAAATATAGTCCTTGCCCCCCATGGTTGTTCTCTCTCAGTCACCAGGAGAGTTTTCTGATTTACTTAGTGCCTCTCTTTACATTACCCCTGTCAAGCTCCCTCTTTTAGAGTCACCATCTTTCATAGTGTCTTTCTCACCTTCCCTAAGTGGCAAGGCCCATCGTTAAAAAAGTGCTTCCATTTTGTTCCCTTACTAAAATGTCCCATCTGCTGTCTGTTTCCCCACTCTAGTTTTTCCTGGAGTCAGTAAATACCCACCTCTTTGTCTCAAAAAACTCAGAAGAGAAATTTTGCCATGAGATTAACAAGGAAGTAGTCTCAATGGCTATTGCTTAGCTGACCTTTAGCCTTCCCTGCCTCCTCTTTGCCACTGAAGAAGACTCTACTAACTCCCTTCCAAAGACCATAACTGTGGACTACACAACAGGCCTACAGTTTCCCATTGTGCAATGAACCTAGGACAAACACACATCCTAAATACTAGGTCTGAGAGCAGTGGTTACAAATGTTAGCACGAGATTAGATATTGAGATAGTCCCTTTGACTATTATTCCTTTTGACTACTGAAAAGAACATGGACTTTAGAGTTGGGCAGACTTCTGTTTGCATCCTGGCTCTGATGGTTACTAACTAATGTTCCTTTGTGGAGTTAAACCTTTCTAAGTTTTTAAAGACTTATCTGTAAAATAGTGGTAATGATATCCACTTTATGGGGTAGTTGTATTAAAGAAGGTGTATAAAGCACCCAGCATAATAGCTAACCTGAATTACCTAAACATTCACTTCCTTTCTTTTCCTTGGGTTTCTGCTGCCAAATTCTCTTCTAGGAGGGAGATAACCCAGCTTTGTATGGTCAGTGATAGACATTTCCTATTTGTAAATCCCATCTTCCTACAGCCATCCTATTTCCATCACAGCCAAAAATGTCCTTCCATTAGTTATCCCTGTAGGACTTCTCTTTCTCTTACTATCAAAAAGTTCTGCCTGAGCTCTATCTATTACTTAGCTCTTCTATATCTCCCTCATCCAAGATACTTCATTCTACTTTATTGTTCCTAACTATTAATTCACATTCTAACATTCTCCCTAATTTTCTCGGAGCAAATTGCAATGGAACTGGAGAATAGGACCTCTACACTTCAAAAGGGCATGGGAACCACAGGCCAGTTCCCAAAGGGGAATAGAGGTGTAGGTCCTGGCACCTCCAACCCCCACCTCTTAGGGCACAGAAAAAGTCAAACTCAAAATATTGAGTCTATATGAGCATACATCTCCTTTCCTATAGCTCTGTGAGGTCATCATTGAAGTAAAGCAGTATTGCAGGTGTGTGAAGTGTACCATCCATACTGAGATAGTCAAATTCTTCCTCCTCATCCCGGATTCCATTCTCTTCCAGGGTAAAATCCATGTTCAGGTTCTTCCCTTCATATTTCCACGTGTAGCTGGCAGCATGTGCGTTATAGGGAAGATAGCGGTGCAGGATTTCCCACATTGACTCCAGGACCCCCACCTGAAGAACACGGAAGCACCCCACCCCCAGAATTCTGGATGGAACACACACACACACACACACACACACACACACACACACGCCAATAGCCCAGGATATGATAGAGCTGGGTTCAGAGTTCCTCCTTTAGCAGATAGTATCAGGCACTCCACAGTTCCAGAAATCAAGTTGAAGCTGCAGCATACAATGAATGAGCCCCAAAGTCCTACCTATCTTTATGGCAGCCACTTCTAACAAACAGTCCTAAAGGGTCAAAGCCACTGCCCCCTCTCTTGATCTCTGCAATAGAGTAGACTGATAAGAGAATCCAATTGCTGTCCAAAACAACATGTAAGAGTTTCCAAAGGACCACCATCACTCAGATGCATTAACTGCTGCCCTGGGCTTATAAAGGAGTCTTTTGTATCCCTGTGGCCCAGATAATCCTAGAATTCCCAACCCTGGAGCTTAGGTGGTCTGCTTTCCTCAGCCACCTCAGTGTAAAAGGAAGAAAGTACAGCTCCCTCACGTTATGGAAAACTGCCTCAAGATCTGCTGGGATTTCCAGTTCCCTCTAATCTGCCCCTAGGCACCAGTTCTCACCTCCAGTGTGTGCTCCTGCGACGTAAGCGTGTTAATGATGCGGATGCTCCGGGTCTTGGCAGACAGCCGCCCCACCTCATAATACGATCCCTGCCACCAGGGCTTCCCGAAATCATTGGCCCAGTCCGAACGGGGCAGCTGAGGCGGGACGTGCACAAAGCGGCCCTGCGGGGTACGGTACCTCAAGCAGCCGGTCAGCGGATCTATGTGCTTGCGGATCTTTAAAGCAGGGGTTGGGTGCAGAGGGAGGGGGTAGGAGCAGTCACTATTTAAGTCTCTGACTAGCCCCCTCTTTTTCTCCCCATCCCGCTCTCCATTGTCCCTCCCCACAACCTCAGGTTCCAGCAGAACTCACGTCTCTAGTCTTTGGATCAAACCAGTGGCTGATGTCCTGGCCCGCAACTTCCACGATGGGTTTCAGCAGCAGGTTCCCTGGGAAGCAGCAGCCGCCGCAGTCAATGCCGGTAACTCAAGAACCAGGCATCCCACCCACCCAGCCACACACCCCGGCCCCGGCCCAACGTGTGGTCCTTACCCTTGTACTCCTCTGCCAACGGCGTTAAGTCATACACGTATCCCAGGTAAGACACCCAGAGGTCTGCGGGCTGGTTGTGTTCGGCCACCTCCGCCGGCGTGAAATAGCGACGCCGGAAATACTCAAAGTCTGGCCCAGCCACCAGGCCCCGGCGCGGCAAGGCTCTTGCTCTGTGGGTCACCGACTCCCTTAGTTGCATCCTTACTTCTCAGCAGACATTCACTACTACATCCTCCCTCTCGTCCAGCAGCTCAGGGGAGCGCGTTTATCTGCTGACATGGAAACCATTGTCCTTTTCCGGATACCGACCACTGAGATTAAACACTGTGTGGGCGAGGAGGGGCTTAGGCTGCGCGTGCTCACGGGAAATGTAGTCGGATCTCGGCATCGGGAAATAAGGATCAAGTAATTGAGTTGCGTCCTCAGGAGATCTGGGCGAAAGCGACCACGATCCAGTGGCCTGGGCTGCACGGGATATTTAGGACAGACTATCTCCCAAGGCAGAAAAACAAGGGGTCGGGGGTGCCCAACAGGAAAGAAGGTATTCTGGCTAACCTCCAGGGTCTCTGAAGGCTGTGTGAGAAACTAAGGTCAACTGCTCGCGATATCTTACGACATCGGCGTAATAAGCCCCACTGAGCCACAGCGCTGAGGAGGAGAAGCTCGCGAGATCCCTGAGTTGCCGAGGAGACTAGGAGGAGGTGGAGAGGTGATCTCGCGAAAGGAAAGAGGTCGGGAGCGCTCGCGAGATCTCAGACCACCGGACCCGAAAGGTTCTTTGGAAGTTGAAGGGCCTAGAGGAGGCCCCGAGGCAAATGGCCGGAACTGCACCGACCATGCTACTACGAGAGGAGAATGGCTGTTGCAGTCGTCGCCAAAGCAGCTCCAGCGCCGGGGTTAGCGTGGGCTCGGGTTCTGGGATTGAGGGGCAGTCGGGCAGCAAGATGGGGGTACGGGGGGAACCACAGCTCCCAGAAGCCTCTGGGCTTCGTGTGAGCACCCCGCGGGCTGCCGGGAGCTGTGGTTCCGCGGACGGGCGGGCGGCAGCCGGGGCTGTACAGTCTGAGCGCGTGTCCCGCCCTGCGCAGGACTCCGACGGGGAGCGAGAAGACTCGCCGGCTGCACGCGCCCGGCAACAGCTAGAGGCGCTCCTCAACAAGACTATGCGCATTCGCATGACAGATGGACGGACACTGGTCGGCTGTTTCCTGTGCACCGACCGCGACTGCAATGTCATTCTGGGCTCGGCGCAGGAGTTCCTCAAGCCGTCGGGTCAGTGCCCAGGGAATGCACACCCGCCTGGGAATGCGGCGGAACCTCACACAAAGCATTTCCCCTTCAGGGCCTGGCTGCACCCCTTGTTTTCTGGGGCTTGTTTTCGTGGTTTAGAAGGGGCGGGACCGACGCTGGCCTGCCTCCCTGATTCTCTGACCCTTCTTTCCAGATTCCTTCTCTGCCGGGGAGCCTCGTGTGCTGGGCCTGGCCATGGTACCCGGACACCACATCGTTTCTATTGAGGTGCAGAGAGAGAGCCTGACGGGGCCTCCGTATCTCTGACCACGATCACGCATGTTTTTCAGACTTCATTAAACCTATGACCGAACTGGCCTGTGTCTATGTGTAGCAGGGATGCCAGGGCAGGGATAGCACCGCCAGAGGAGAGGGTTTATCTGAGATCGGAAGCATTCTCAGCCCCCCACCCCCAACCTGGATGTCCAGGGTTGCTAAAGGTTCCCTCAAGATCGGGAGTGGGGATGGGAAACAGGCTGAGCTGCGGAGCAACAGGCCCCGGGGTGGGCCCCTGCATCTTCCCTCCCACGCTGCTGCTCCAGAATTCTGGCGGGAGGGAGGTGTCATCCTGCTCCGGAAGGCCCATTGTTTCCCACCCTGGCCTGGCAACACCGAGTTCCTCTAAGCTGGGGTCAGAGAACGGACTTGGGTCCCCAAGGAGAGCAGGGTAGGCGGCCGAGGCCGGGTCCCCTCCGCTGTGTTGATGGGAAGGTGACTTTGAGGTCAGGGATAGATCTCTGGGGTCTGGCCAGGACGAATGGGCTAACGCGATAAGGAAAGGCCAGGAGGCTGAAGGATGCTTCCGTCTGAGCATTCGTAGCCTCCGCGCCTGCTCCCGGGCACAGGGCAGGGTTGATAGTATTTGTGCCATCCCTCGTTCACAGAGCGCATTCAGCTTATTAATTCTTTATTGATGTGTGATTACTCTTTCCCCTCCAGCCCCGTAAACACTGGGGGAGCTGCTCCAGAAAAGGAGGGCGCAAGGTTCAGTTGTCCTGCTCATGATAAGGAGGGGGGGGGGGGAAGACGTGCAGAGTTCAGCCCAGATGTTCAGAATTCAGATGCGGGTAGTGAGAGGAAAGTGGGTTTTCCGGGGTGTGGGAATTTTCACCAGCATTGGGTTCACAGATGGTGCTGTTCCCCAAGAGGATGCAAGGCCCGGCTCATGCAGGGGTGGGGGCGGGGCGGGTCAGAAGATCCCGGGACTTCGAGTCCTTGAGCCAACTGGGAGGGAGGGCAGCCGTCCGGGTTGTTCTTGACTCAACTGTCCTCAGACCCAGACCTTTCCTGATGTGGGAACGGCCTGCGACCCTGGTGAGGCCAGGGTTTGCCGCGGCTGTGGGACGCGCTGGCGCCGATAGAGGGCTCGGCTGTAGGGCACGAGGCAATCGGCCAGGCGGAGGCGCAGGCAGAGGCGGCGGTAGCTGGCTAGGGCAAGCACGAGCAGCGGCACGAGGAGCAGGAATCCGGTGACCAGCAGGGCCGTGAAGCCAGGGTCCCGCAGGTGCGCGGTGCAAGGAGGTGCCTGGGAGCGCAGGAACTGTGGGAGGAGAAGAGACGTCAGGCCCAAGCCGACCCGGGCCATACGGCGTACTGATGGGAACATCCCAGGCGGGGAGCATCATCACACAATAACACCCACCACATTCACACTCACACCCCGTGCAGCACGCTCACCTGGGAGTGGCAGAGGAAGCCGAAGCCCAGCATGGTGACAGCGGGTAGCAAGATGGTCCCCAGCACCAGCGCCAGCAGGAGAAGATTGAAGGCAGCCACGAGCAGATTCTGAGCCGTTACCAGCACAGCACAGGCCCAGCAGTCCAGGGGGTCCCGGGGTTCTGGGCCGCCGCCGGGAACCGGTCGCTGCGCCCCGGGGACATCCGCCATGGCCCTCCTGGCTCCCGCCCTCCTGGGCCGCGGCCCTGGCCCTTATAGCCCTCTTTCCTGCCCCTCCCCCGGCCCAGCCTCTCCCCACCCCCCTTATCCTGGAATGCGGCTCTAGGATTAGGCACCCCCCCCCCCCCATCCTGAGGAGCAGACCAGTGCTCTGGACATTCCACAGGCGCCTCCGGGGAGGGGCTCACCTTCGCCGGGGTCTATGCAGGCCCTCCCCATCAATCACGGTCTTGCAGCCCTCCTCCCGGTACTCTCCCTGCCGTCACCCGCACGGAATCAAAACAGGAGATTTTTTTTTTATTTTTAATATTAATATTCTCACACAAAAATCACCGAAAATAGGAGTAGGGTTGGGAAGACCCCTCTGCCCTTGGGGCAGAAGGACAGTGCAGTGCGAGGGGGCGGGACTGTAAACCCCCCACCCCTCCGCAGCCCCAGCATGGAGGATAAAAAAACAACCAACAAAACAAAAATAAAGCCCCAGAGAAACTCACCCCGGGGTGTCCCTGCCCCAGTGAGGCCCTGGCCCTGGGCTGTCACGCTTAAAAAAAAAAGGGGTGGGGGGTGAAGGTCCGTGTTTTTAAAATTGGCCGGGGCTAGGAAGGACGGGGTTCCTTTTCCTCATAGTTCTTTCTTTAAAACTTTTAAATTTTTTTATTTTATTTATTTTTTTTACAAAATACCATTTCAGTTCCCACTTCTTCCCCTACAGTACAGGAGTCGCTCACCCTCGGGCGGGGTTGGGATCGGGTCGGGAGTGGGGGGACTGGTCCGAGAAAGTGCAGGACGTGGGGAGGGGAGCGGGTTTGAGCACCATGAGAACCCGGCTGGAGCCGAGGGCGGACGAGCGGAGACGGGCGGGCCGGGCCCGGACACACACTGGGGCGCAGGGAGAGCCCGGTGGCGGGCGGTCCCTGCAGGGGCGGGCGGGATGGCTTGGGGGTGCGGGAGGTCGGGTTTTCCCAAAAATGAATAAATAGAGGTGAGTGGGACTGTTATAAATTAAAAACCAAAAACAAACAAAAAGAGAACAAAAAATACAAATCATAACCAAGTGAATAAACAGAGACATGTACAGGGTCACAGCTAGCATCGGAAGTAAAAAAGGAGGTTCTGGGGGAGGGGGAAAGCCCATAGAAAGAATCTCATTAAAACCTCGGCTGCCGTAACGTCTATGTACATACACTAGCCGCGGGCATCTGCGCCGGGCGGGCGGGCGGGCGGCAGGCGTGAGGGAACCCGTATGTGACCCCCGCCGCCGCCGGAGCCTGGTCCTTGTGTCTGTTGCTAGAAAGGCCAAAGTCGGTGAGGGGAGGCGCTGGTGGGCGAGGGGCTGCCAGCCCCCTCCCCCGTCTCCCATTTTTTTTCCTTTTTTCCTATTTGTTAAAAAAAAAAAAATTCTTTT
>NW_007727497.1:175927-180926 GCF_000696425.1 Galeopterus variegatus | reverse complement strand
CCGGCCGGCCGCCCCCCGCCGCGCCCTCACCAGCGTGAAGGCGTCGTAGGCCTGCGCCAGCTCCTCGGTGCGGTACTGCTCCAGCACCACCACGCCCTGCAGGCCCGCGCTGCGGCGCCGGGCGCAGCCCTCGCAGTGCACCAGGTACGTGTTGCGGCTGCCGTTCTCACTCGTCACAAACAGGATGTTGAACACCTCCACCTGGGACAGTTAGGAGGGGGCAGTCATGGGCAGGGAGGGCCACTGTGGGCACCTTGGGGGAGCAGGAGAGGGAGGGCGGGCCCACTCACATCACACTCGTTGCAGTAGTAGGCAGGCTCGTCCTTGACCCGGCCCTGGTAAGCGATTTTCTTCCCTGCCCGCACCAGACTCTCCCGTTGCACCTGGCAGTGCTTCATGGACTGCAGGAGGCAGAACCTGGGGAGCGGTGAGGTGGCATTGAGGCAAGGCTGCCGGCAGCGGCAGCGGCAGCGGCGAGAAGGACGGGCAGAGTCGGAGCAGGGCGTTTGGGCTGGGCGCTCAGTTCCCTGAGGTTGCAGTCCCATGGCCCTCCCCTAGAGGGCTCCCCGCTTCATGCCTGGCTACATCCCCTGTCCCGGACATCTGTCACAATTGAAATTTCGTGTGGTTTTTGTCTATTTGGATCACTGGGAAAAAAGTGGTCATTAGAGCAGGGACCTTGTCAGCCTCCCCAGCAGGTGAAGAATGGGGGCAGAGTCAGATAGGAAGGAGGACAGCAGGGACCAGGTCAGGTGGAGATGGGCTCCCACCCAAACAGGGCCCTCACTTGATCATCTTGAACAAGTCGGGGTCGCTGATTTTAACTGTGCGAGCCACGTTCCAGGACACATGAATCATGGGCACAATGGACTTGACGTTCTTCACCTCATTCCACTCATATCGTTCCAGGGCCAGCTGGTACTGATAGGCTGCGGGGCAGAAAGGGTATCGACAGGATTCTCAAACAGCCCCCAGCCATGTGTTCTCTCACAGCTGGCACCCTTGGGCCGGCCCGTGGCTCACTCGGTAGAGTGCGGTGCTGATAACACCAAGGCCCCGGGTTCGGATCCCATATAGGGATGGCCGGTTCGCTCACTGGCTGAGCGTGGTGATGACAACACCAAGTCAAGGGTTAAGATCCCCTTACCGGTCATTTTAAAAAAAAAAAAAAAAAAAAAGATGACAGTTGGCACCCTTCAGACCCCACCCCACTCCCACTCCCTATGGGTCTCATTCTTCATGCGCCCTACCCCCTCATTACTAACTGGCCCTGCACCAAGCCATCACCTGGCCCCACCCTCTCACCGGTGAGGGGTCCCACATTCCAGGCGATGTTGTTGCACCAGCCGGTGGCCTGCACCCAGTGCACAGTCCCTGCGTTAATCCACACGAGGTCTCCGGGGCGCTGCACGAAGCGGTACACAGGGATATTGGAAGCATAGAGGTCATCCAGTATTGGCCACCAGGAACCTGTCAAGTAGTCCACGCCGTGCCTGCGGTGTGGTCACAGGGTCAGGTGGGAAGCTGGGGACCGAGAGACGAGACGCGACAGTGACTAGCAGGGGGCTGGCACGCACCGGTCGCAGAAGGCGCTAATGGTCTCCCAGTAGTGCTCGTGCACCGCAAACCACTCGCAGTCGCCAGGGCCGATGTTGATGTTGACAGAGCAGAAGTTGTTGTTCTCTTGATGGCCTGCAAGGGGCGACAGAGAACGGCATGGCTGGCTCGTTCGGTGCCTGAGCTCCCGACAGCCCCACCCTTTCCCCTCATTGGCCAGCGACTCAGGCCGCCGCCAGCCCCTCCCTCCAGCGCTCCTGGCACCCGCCCGCAGGCCAGTGGCTCACCTGGCGTTCGGCTGCCGGGGACCTTCATGTACAACTGCACGGTGTTCATGCCCAAGATGGTGTGGCCCACGTGGCTCAGCATGTTGCCCGTGGATGTGACCCGCATGAAGGCGGGCAGTTTCAGCAGCTCCTGCAGCTGGGGCTTCCACCTGCGGTGTCCAGGGTGCAACAAAAGTGAGTGGCTATCCCCAACTCTGCCCATGAGCACTCCTGTCCCAACTTTGCAGGCCTCAGCCTCACTGACCTCTTGGCATCGGACAGGTCGATGTTGGTGCCAAACTTGATGATGTGATGATTCTTCGGGTCTGGTGCACTGCTGTTGGGGTAAAGAGCACAGGTTAGTGGAGAACCAAAGAAAGGGCAGGAGTCCTAAAGGAGGCACACAACTGTACTGTACCTAGGAGGGGTTCCTGTGGTGCTGTCGGGCTCCTCTGACTCTTCATCTTCACTCTCCTTCTCCTCCTGCTCAGCCAGAGGGGTAAGCAGGCCTGGGTCAGTGACCTTCCGGGAGCCCTCCCACCACCACCCCTGATCCCAGCACCCGTGCCTGTGCTCATGCTCGCCCCTCACCTGCAGGGACTCCTGGAACGATGAGGCCTGGTACTGTGCATACTTGGCAATGGTGGTGTGGGAACGGGAGCTCTCACAGGGCCAGATCTGTCGTGTGCCCGTTAGATCCCAGTTCTCATCTGAGGGCTGCTGCACCTGGGTGCGCACCTCCACGGTGTGTTCACCACTCGCCTCCACCAGCGTCTTGGTGGAGAAGAGGCCCAAGTCTGCAAGGGAGGGCCGAGCAGGGCGTCGGGGCAGGGGCAGAGGCAGAGTACAAGTATGGAGGGCCCAACTCACCCTTTCCCTTCCTACTCCCCAGGTCTCTGACAGCGTGGACATAGGCTTAGCAGAGTGGACATAGGCTTAGCAGAGCTCAGCCCAGGAGAAAGAGGCAAGAACCCTAGCCTCACAGGAAGCTGGGAGGGCTGGCCTTGATCTGGTCCTCACCAGCCCCCTTCCTCCTGCAGCTGATCCAGGCCTCACCCCTCGACCAGAGTTGTCAGGTGTGCATAGCACCTGGCACATAGTAGGCACTCAATGAATTGCAGCTTATCACTGCCATTGGATCCAATTAAAGACTTAGTCAAGTGAAAGCCTGGAATATACCTCAAGTAACTCAGTGAGGGGAAAGGAGGCCATATGGGTATAAAGGATACAAGATTGATTTTTATATTTCTATAGGGTTTCCTCCTCTTTTGAATGTTTGAAATTTTGCACAACAAAAGGTTGAAAAAGAGAGAGAAGGCCCCAAACCACGGGTCTTCAGGGGTTTTCTACAATCTATTCTTCTCATCCTTAGTCACCAAGAAAACCAAAAGTGACTCTAACCAGGCCCTGAGATATACCCCCTTCTCACTCGCCCACTGGTGAGGACAGGAACAGATGAGAAAAGCCTGAGGCCAGCTGACCCATCCACTCGAAGCACTCCTCAAATATGGCCTATGCACCACTGGGGAGAGCTCATTATAGCCACTGTCCAGGGTCTTCAAGTGTGGGTGTTCTCGGAGGGTCCCACATGCCCCAGACACTCACGGTTCTCCCCACACTTTCTGCACCCCAACACTCACTGAGCCGCAGAGAGCCCGCCAGGCCCCGGATCACGGTGATGGGATTTCGAGGGTCCGTACAGAACTGCAGCAGCACCGGCGAGAAGGCGTCACGTTTACTCTCCAGCTGAGACAACCAGGACAGACTGGGGTCAGAGCCCTGTCCCAGGCTCAGAGCCCACCAACTGCCCCCAACACCATCTTAGCACCCACTGGCAGGGGGGGGTTGTGAGGACAGATGGCACACATACATAGATGCTGGGCGTGGGGGGGTTGAGTTTTTCCCGGGGCAGCTTCTCCTCGGTGTTGATCTTCGGTTTCACAGACTGGGCAGGGGAAAGGTAGGACTCTCGAAACTTCCCTTTCACCTTGGCATTCCTGTGGGAGAAGAGTGGAATGAGGACGGAAACATCAGAGTGATGGTGGAAGGGAGCTTTCCTTGGGCCAAGAAGGCAGCCTCGTGGGTGACAGCCTCCTACTCACTTGCTGGCACGCACAACATCAGCAGCGCAGTGGCTGATGGTGAGGTCTGCCATGCGCAGCCGCCGCTCTTCCACCTCAGAGGCGATAAAGGTCTCCTTGTCACCACTCTCTACCTTGATAAGTCGGATCTTCAGCTCCTTGGGGGGCCCCTCACTAAGTGAGCGCAGCTTTAGCATGTCAGCCCGGCTGACGCCTGGTGGCCCTGGAGCTTCCTCCCGAGCCTTCTTTCCAGGAACAGGGGCTGATGGGGGTGTGGGCTGAGCAGAGGGTGCAGGAGCTGGTGGAGGGACCACAGTTGTGGATGGTTTGGCCTTAGATGCCCCGCCAGGGTCAGGCCGGACCTTCTCACGACCCTGGATCTCCTCGCTCTGCAGGTCCAGGTTCCCCAGCACCCGGCGGCTCTTTTCTTTGGGGGCCTTGGCCTTGGCCTTTGCCCTGCCCTCACGGGGCCGCCGACCCACACTGTCCTTACAGGCCCGCCTGTGCCGCCGATGCTCCTTCTGGTGCTCCTTCTGCCGCCGCTTGCTGCTGCCTGGCCCTGCTGCTGCCACCACCCCACCACTCTCCTCCTTGGCCTGTGTGGGAGGCAGCAGTCGTTCAGTCCCACTGTCCACTGGGTCTGCTGTGTCCACTGGGTCTGCTGGGTCAGTGGCACTCCGGCCCACCCGCTCCACAAGGGTCTCACAAGCCCGACTGATCTCTTCTAGCACCTCAGACTCAGAGCGAGCAGGGGGCAGCGGCAGGGGTAGGGGCGGCTGGGTGGGGGTCATTGGGCCTGGGGCTGGCTCTTCACCCGCCCTGCGCTCCCGGGCCCAGGGCCCACCTGAGGTAGAGAACTGAGATGACGAGGAAGCGGAGGGCTGTGGGGAGCCCTGAGCGCTAGGGGCCGCTGAGGTGGGCAGTGGGGCGGTAGCACCTGATGGGGGACCAGGGGAATACTGAGTGGTGGACAAGGGCCCAGGCCGGGTGGAAACAGCTGCTCCAGTCCCCCGGTAACAGTACTTTTGTCCCTCCAGCACAGAAGCCAAGGATTTGAGCAGGCTGGCTGGGGTGGCTGGTGGGGGCGGGGGCTGC
>NW_007727497.1:170947-175616 GCF_000696425.1 Galeopterus variegatus | reverse complement strand
GGTAGGGCTGGTGGTGGCTTCTTCTCCTCTTCCTGGGTGACCGTTGTGGTGGTGGCGGCGGTGGTGCTGGCAGCAGTGGTGGTTGAGGCTGTGTCAGTGGGGAATGGAGGCTGCAGAGATGCGAAGGGCTCCTTTAGTGGGGGCGGAGGACCCACGCCTGACTCCTGTTGTTGCTGCTCCTCCTCTTTTCGAATTGATTCATCCAGCATCTTCATGATGTTGGCCAGCCCATCAGGTAGGATCTTGAATTCAGCTGGCTCCTCAAACTGGTCCTCCAGCGGGGTAGGGGGAAAATCAAACAGTCGTGGGCCCCGGGCAGGCAACTCTCCCACCCCGGACGGCACAGGCTGAGGGGCTTTACTCAGGGGGCCTGGGGATGGCCC
The DNA here is from genome assembly GCF_000696425.1 of Galeopterus variegatus. Lineage (NCBI taxonomy): Eukaryota > Metazoa > Chordata > Mammalia > Dermoptera > Cynocephalidae > Galeopterus > Galeopterus variegatus. The sequence continues at coordinate 175,233 of NW_007727497.1, read as the reverse complement.
CGGCCCCACCTCGGGGGTCTTTGGGAAGGAGACCCTGGACCGGGGGCTCTCCGGGCGCCTGAAGCTTCCTGAGGTATTTTGGTGGCAGGAGGAGGGAGGGGCTGGGGGCAGGGCAATAGTCAGGGGTGCAAGAGGCGGGTCCTGGGGGCTCAGTGTTGGGCTAGAGGGCCGGGGAAGGGGGTCCATACTTCTGGCCAGATAGGGAGGTGGGGGGAAGGACACAGGCCCAGTAGGGCTGCTGCTGTGGCTGCCACTGCTGCTGCTGCTACTGCTGGTGGTTGGGGGAGTGGGAGGGGTGTGTGAATCCTGAGTGCCCACAGAAAAGCGGGGGGCCAGAGGCCCCAAGAAGCCCTCGCGGTGGGGGAGAGGTGCTGGGGGAGGACGGGGGGGTCCCTCAGCCCCGAAGAAGAGTTCCTCTAAGATCTCGCCATCCTCTCGGGCTACCCGGCAGGCTGGGCCCTTCAGCCAGGCAGAGGGTGGCGGGGGACGTAAGAGACGGGGACAGGGGGGTGGAGGGGTTGAGGGGGGTCCAGGTGGCAGGGACAGGTGGGGAGTGGCAGCAGGAGCCGCCAAGAACGGTTTCCGACTGCTGTGTGCCGAGGGCCCCAGGCGGCCCTGGTGAGAGGAGACCTCCAGCGCGGGAGTTTGGTAATGGTCACTGCCGGGCTGCAAGTGTAGGATGGGGCAGTCAGAGTCCTGCTCTGGCCACCTCAGACAAATTCCACTGATTCCTCCCTTCCACCCTCCACCTGCGGTTGTCACTCACAATGCCTGGGCTCGGCTCCATGCCCCGGAGACCGGTGTTGCTGCTGCTGCTGCTACTGCTGGTGGTGGTGGTGCCAGGGAGGCCAGGGGGCCGGGAAGGGGCATAAGGCACGCAGGCGGTGGTTGCTGCTGGTGAAACACTGGAGTCCATCCGCGACCTCTGAACTCTGCTCTCTCTAAGGTCACTTCCGGGGGGACGGGTAGCAGGCAGGCAGCCATGGCTCTCTGCTCCTGGGGGGCGGGGGCCTGGGGGTGCAGCCGGGACCAGCCGGTGGCTGGGGGGGTGCGCAGTGTAGGCTGGAGCTGGGTATGGGTATGGGTGAGGCAGTGAGTGCCGCTGGTCCTATGGGAGATAAACGATGACAAAGGGTGAGAGATGGAGGGCATGGGACTTGAAGGTAAGAGGTGGGAGGCAACAGAGAGAGGCTCACCTGGCGCTCTGGGGGTGCTGAACACTTGCGCTCGGGGCCCCAGGCATCTCCGTGCAGGGTACTCCACAGCCCTGGCTTGGTCAGCTGAAATGGGGAGCTGGTGGCCAGGCCAGGAAGTGGGGGTGGTGGTGGTGGTGGTAATGGTGGCGGAGGCAGTGGCAGCCCTGGGGGAAGGCCGGTCTAGAAGAGAAAAGGGTGTTAGAATCCCACTCCTTGTCCCAGTCCTGTTCACTCATTGCCTGCTGACCCACTTACAACCACACCTGTTCAGAGTTGCAGCCTCTCCTGCGCTTGCCTCCAGGGCTGACGCCCTCCTCTCCCGAGGGGCCTGAGAGTGCTGCAGGAGGCACAGGCTGCACTACTGGAGGTTCTGCAGCTCGCTTCACCGGGGGACCCCCCCGCTTGGCCCCATAGTTCCGCTTGTGCTGAGGACAAAAAGAGAGGAGTGAGAATGGCTCAGGTGCAGGCCTAGTCTGGCCCTCCTCCCTGGCCCACCCAGCTCCAGCCTCACCTCAAGGTGCAGCAAGTTCCACACTTGCTCCAGGGGGGGCAGTACCTTGGCTCGGTGCTGGCAGGAGCCAGCATGGAAGTTCCAGAGCTGGGCCTTGGGGTGGGGAGGGAGACATAAGGCAGGGGCAGACATAAGGCGGGTGTACTAAGCCAGAAGGCACCCCTATATCCTGCCTCATCCCACCTGCTGCAGTCGGCCAATGCGGGGCCCCAGTTCAGCGAAGACTCCTCCATATCGAAGGGCGCTGTGGTAACAGCGTATGGCCTCTTCACTGTCGTGCTCTGACTCGTACAGCTGCCCAAGCTGTTCCCACAGCCCTGGCTGGGCCGGCTCCCGAAGCAATGCCTGCACACATCCATGCAGGGATTCTAGCTTCCCATGGAGGGGTCTTGGGGTGGGGGTCCTACAAAGTAAAGGGGATGGGGGGGTCAGGCTTGGGGATATTATTTCAAGGCCCCAGCCTTACCTCACACCCCCAGAAGCTTTGAATTCCCCACTCACCCTGGAGCATAATATGGTTTGTTGGGGTGCCCAGAGCTATTGCCATGTGAAGGGGGTAGGGGAGCAGCGAGTGGGGGCTGCCCGATGCTGGCCGAGCATCTGGAGAGAAAAGGAATCTGTTAAGCGCGGCAAGAAGGAACAGTCTTGTACTTACCTAGGAAGGAGAGAACTGAGGGAATAAAAGAAAGTAGCTAAGAACTGCACAGAGGCCCACAGAATAGCAGAAACCCATTGAGAATGACACAGAGATTGAGGGGTACAGAAGATGAGATGACAATGCCTGGAGACAGAGGAAGAGATGGCCCAAGTTCTCACCTGCCTCCAGGCAGCCATGCGCTACGAGGAGGGGGATGGGGCGGGCAGGGGCTCCAGGCCCCAGCACAGCTCAGGCCCCCAAGGGCAAAGGCTTCCCGTGCAGCGCGGGCCCCTGGAGGGTCCACTGCCCGATGCATCCAGCCTGGGTTGGGGATAAGAGATTATGCCCTTACTGGGGGCAAGACCAGAGCTGCCAGTGTACACCCAGTCAACCCAGCCCCAGTCTTTCCCTTACCAGGTCAGCAGTGGCCCCAGGAGCCCTGGAGATCGGGCACGGCCCCCTGCCCCAGCTCTGTGGGACGACGGTCGGGCTCCGGCCGCTCTGACGACAGTGCCCAATGACCCCAGATGGCCGCCTGGGGCCGTTCACAGCCAATTCTACAGAGAGAAAGAGGAAAAGGAGTGAGGTGAGATGACCAGCACACAGTCAGGGCCCGAAGGCTGGGCTGGGCTGGCAGTGGCACACACAGGTCTGTCATTTGTGCAGAGAGCCCGGCCTTGGCTTTCCTCGAGGGGAGGCCTTCCTGGCCTAAGGAGCCCTTAGAAGCCCAGGAGAGTGGCAGGGAGCCAGAGGGCCAGTCGGAGGGACCGAGTGGCTCCGCTGCCAGGCCTCCAGTCTGGAGCCCCGTGGACCAGACCGCACCGCTGCCGCTGCCGCTTACCCGGTCTCCGTGGGAGCGCCCTCTCTCCGCGTCGGCGAGCTCCAGAGACCGGGCCAATCACAGGACTTCCCCTCTGCCCAGAAAGCCAGTCATCACCCGTGTCTCCGCCTCAGTAACAGCCTGGCAGGAACCAATAGGAGCGAGCTTACCCCGGCTGCCGGGAAGGAGGGGCGGGAGAGCCGGTCAGACGGGCTCGGCCCGGGGTGACCCCGATGTGACCCCGCGGCTCCCACCTAGGGTCCCCATCTTGGACCTGACACCCGGGCCAGCAGGGCAAGAGGACCAAGCTGGGCGGCAGGACAGGACCCGTGCGGGTGAGGGCAATGAGTCGCACGCTCGGGTCCGCCTGGGGGATGGCGCTACCGCCAGCTTCTCTCACCCACAGAGCCGCTGGTGGTCCCGGCCAGACCACTCGAATCGCCCCCTGCCTGGCCACCGCAAGACCGAGACCTGCAGATGGATGCGGGACGCAAATACGTCCCTTCCCTTCCTCACTTCTCCTCGCCCAGTGACTGCCGTCTCCACCCCGAGCGCCCCTTAGAACTGCTTAGGGCTAGCTGGGCACTTCTGCGGCACCCGAATCCGCCCGCGCCGCTACCATAGCGCTCCACCCGCAACGCCTGACCCCGTCCCAAACCAGTTACGGTTAAGTCCCCAGCCTTGTATCCAGTTCCTCCAGCTCCTCCACTTGCCCAGGCTCTCTGGGTCTTCAGTATCGACCGACCCCCAAAACCAAACCCCCCATGAATCCCCCAACTTCTGAGAAGTCGCGCACCGCAGTCCCGCGTGGCCCTTCTCGCATGGCTCCCGTATCCTCTATGCCCTTCCCCGCCGGGGCCACGCGGTTCCCCACGGCCCACGTGGCCCCCGCCCCCCAAGGGAGGGGGGATTTCGGGGGTTGCCCGTGACGTGGCTACTTGCGCAGCGGAAGCGGTGTGTGTAAGTGTACGGGCTGGGGGGGTCCTGCGGGAGGGAGGAGGGCGGGGCCCGAGAGGCAGTGACATCACTCTTGTCCCACTCTCACCGCCCACTCCCTTAAAGAACCCAGAACCCGTTTCGTTTCCTCCTTCACGTCCTCCCCCCCCCCCCTCCCCCCCCCCC
>NW_007727497.1:168029-170747 GCF_000696425.1 Galeopterus variegatus | reverse complement strand
CCCCCCCCCGTCGGTGCTGGCTCGACCCACGACCGGCACAACGCTCTCCTCTCCTGGGCTCCTCTCCTTTTAGCCCCAGCTCTAACTTCTCGCCTCCCTGAGCCCAGGAGCTGCATCCCCGCGCCGCCTCCGCGTCTACCCGGCGTCCCCGCAAGTAGGGAGCCGGCTCCACTCCTGGGATCGGTCCATTGAGAGTCTAGAGTACAAAGAGCGGCGAGAAGCTAGTGCCGAGTACAAAGCGGCGGGGGCGGAGCCAGCGCTCCAGCTGGAGCTAGCGCCGGGCAGGAAGCCGGGGGAGAGCGCGCAACCAGGGGTTGGGGGCGGCTGGAAAGTTCGCCTTCGCTGAGAAGTCTGCGCTATGGGGAAATTTCCACGCAACCCACAAAGGCAGACCGGTTTCTGGTGAAAACAGCCCTCCCTCCCGCAGGGGCAAGGTCGCCTGTTTGCATGGAAGCGCTTGGACCCTACAGGTCCCGGCCTGCCACTCTCCGTTGAGCCCTGCTGGGCACTTGGGCCCCGCGGACCGTCTCCGAAGTTCACGCGGAGTTTCTGTCAGAACTCTGACTCCTCACCAGACGCAGCAGCCTTTTTATCTGTTACCAAGCCCTGGGACAAGTACAGCGCCTAACTGCGGTCAAGTGTAGCCCTGGCCGGCTGCCCCCACCCAAGTCCCCGGGGAGAGGGGGACGCAAGGACCAGACTTGGGCAAACGGGGCAGGGAGGGGAGCAGATATCAGAGGAGCGATCCTTGCTTGGGAAGTGGTGCCGAGGGAGCTGCCAGTTACCAGGAAATGCAGCTTCCCCTTCTGCGATTATGACACTTCCCTTCTGCCACTTCCCCTTTCCCACGGGGAACTGACTCAGCTTTCCCTAAGCCAGCGAGTCCCGTCCCTCCAGCCTCTTGGTCTTCCACCTTTATCCACAAAGCCCTACTCTGGCACCAGGGAGTACAGAGCCCTCACTTGAAGACAAAACTTCCTCGCAGCCGCCTCGGATCCTCGTCCCCATCCGGGACGCAGCGGCCTGACTCCTCACCCGCCACCCCGGACAAAGCCCTCCCTGCGGGTCTGATTCAGGCTTGGGGTGGGGGAGCGTGAGTCACCCAGAAAACCTTCCCCTATTCCCACTGACTCAGCCCCCGCCTCCCCGAACACACACAGACACACAGTCAGAGGCAGACACAACTCCTCAGCCCACACACTGCTCACCACCGGTCCCGCGGAATTTCCCCTCTCGTCTCCCCCCACGACAGCCCCTCCCCGCGCCGGGCAGCCCCAACGCCGCGCTCACACCTGTTCCCCAGCCGCCGCCGGCCAGCTCGCGATCCACTCTCACCTCCACTCTCGCTCTGGGGCAAGAATAGCCCTCCCCGACTCCCGGTGTCCATACTAACCCAAGGGAGGGAACAACCACGGAGAGACACAAAGACGGAAACCCACAGGCTCCTCGAAGACAGACGAAAGGTAGACGCATGCGGCCAGAGCCAGGCTGGGAGGTCATAGACGTCTAGGGCAGACATTCCAGCCTCTCCCAAACCGACCCACAATCCTGGGAGCCAGCCGCTCTCTCTGAAAGGGTTAATTCAGCTCCCGCCGAGGCCACGCCCTCCCCATCCGGGCACTCCCGGCAAAGCCCGGCTCCGCCCCCTCCATCCGGGCTCTGGACTCCAGGACTTTAACCGACCCCCTCCCCCTTGAGCCCCAAGAGAGAACCACTCCATCAATCACATCCACTTAACTCTCTCTGGGCTTGAGGCCGAAGAGCCCCTCCGCGCAGGACTCCAGCCGCGCAGGACGCGTGGTAAGAGGCCTGACGTGCGCACGCAGAATCCTAACACAGCCAAAGATAAGACCCCGCAGATGGGTTTGACTGAGCAGGCAGCTAGTGGGCACGCTGCACGCGAGCGGAGGTGGGACCGCCCCCCGCCGCATCCCGCTCCCTGCCGTTCCTCGTTCTGCCAGGTGGAAGCGAGGGGTTACAGGCTCGCTTCTTACCTGGGGGAATGGGAGGGGGAGGCGGAGGGGACGGCCGCCGGCTGAGACTCTAGTGTGACTCAGCCACCCGGGCAGGCCGCCCGCCCGGGATTCCCTTCCCCAGCCTTCCCCCGCTGCCGGCTCCTCCCCACCCCCCACTGAGGAGTGACGGTGCTGGCCCCGGCCCGCTATGTGTCACTGCGGGCCTTGTGTCTGCCTCTGACTGGGCGCTGTGTTCACAAGTCTGTGTGACACGGTCGGCTGTGTGTGGGTCCCGGTGTCTGTCTCCGTGTGCACCTGCATATCTGCTCATCTTGTCTCCCTCAGTGCCTGTGTCTGACGCGTTCCTGTCATTATCCTTGTCTACATGACTCCGCGGGGCTGTCTCTGTCTGTGTGTCTGCCTGGCTCCTGTCTCGGTCTTTTGTCTGGGTCTGCCTCTGCATCACTAGCATGATCACGTGCGTCTCTGCACATGCCCTTCTGTGTTTGCCTTCATGTTCCTGAACAGAGTCAGGGAGACATTGGAGCAGGCTGACCCTGCTGACTCTTCGCCCCACTCCCTTCAATACTGACGTCTTGCCGGGTCAGTCCTCCTTCTGTTTGAGTCAGGTGCTTGGGGGTCTGTCTGCCTTCGATCAAGTTCTGTCCCATTCCTCAACATCCTTGCTTATCCTCTCTTTTTTTTTTTTTTTTTTTTTTTTTTTAGATGACCGGTAAGGGGATCTCAACCCTTGGCTTGGGGT